>NC_028457.1:21804181-21892962 GCF_000263155.2 Setaria italica
ACAAATGAGTTATCAGAGTGTTGCGAGAAGGGATCAAGATATCCTTAATGCAATCTCCCTTATTAATGTGGCAAAGAACAAAATGCAACAGTTAAGGTCTGATGGTTGGGACCACTTCCTTGAGAGGGTCACTTCTTTTTGCATTAAATATGATGTTGAAGTCCCTACTATGGATGGTGATTATGTGCCGTATGGAAAATCAGCAAGGTATGCCCGTACCCAAAACCAAACAAATGATGATCATTTTAGAAGAGAAGTATATATTGGTGTCATTGATCAAATTAGTCACGAGCTTGATAATCGGTTTGATGAGATCAATATGGAGCTATTTTCATGTATATCAGCCTTCAGTCCTTCCAATTCATTTTCTTCGTTTGATGCACAGAAGGTACGCAGATTGGCTAAATTTTATCCTAAGGACTTCTCCAACAATGATTTGCTAAAACTTGAATTGCAACTTGATAATTATATTGATGACATGCGACGAGATGATAGCTTCAAGGGTCTAGACAACATCGTTGATCTCTCAGTTAAGCTTGTTCAAACACGGAGGCACAAAGTGTATGATATGGTTTACTTGCTTCTCAAATTGATATTGCTTTTACCAGTGGCAACAGCAAGTGTTGAAAGGGTACTTTCTGCAATGGTTAAAGTGAAAACAAAGTCAAGGAATAAGCTAGGTGATAGTGTTTTGGATAATTGTCTAGTCACATTCATTGAGCGGGATGTTTTCTTCCAAGTGAATGAAGAAGATGTAATCAAGACATTCATGTCATTCAAAAAGCGGTGGGTAAACAAAGCAGACAAGTAATATTGTAAGTTTCTTTTATGCTATATTTTGAACTATTTATATTGTGATTTGTTATTGTTTCTAGCTTAATCTTTGAATTTATCGAATTGTAAATGGTTTTATCGAATTGCATAAGATTTTTTTTGGCATACCCTGTGGTAAAATTCAAGATCTGCCACTACGCAAGAGCTGCTGCGTTGCCTTGTGCAGTCGCCACTTGCGAAGTGCCTAGTCCACTGCTTCCTTCGGCTCATGGACGGTGGATTTTCACGTTCAGCAAGTCACTTGCCGGGCTCCAGGAAGACGCCGAGCTGGGTCACTGGTCACCGCCCCGCCAAGCTCACCGGCTCATCGAGTGTTAGATGAAGGCAGGCGTGCTCTGGCAAAGCTTGTTGTCGTTGGTCTTGATTGTTCGTCATGACATACATTACGGCGTGTGCTAAAAGTTCTAGCCGAGACTAACACGAATTAGAAGAGTCTGATGCTATTTTAGTATACCCTGCTTTTACTATTAATAATGATCTGGTGCTTGATCACAATGCTTTCAATTTTTTCTCGTTCACTAGGTTGATCACAAGCGCCGAGTCCCCTCTAACAAGAAGGCGCTTAAGTGAAATCGCAATGCATAGCCCATGGAGGGCCGCTTCATACTATGCAGCGTTGTTCAATACTGGGAACATTATCTGCAGGACATACTTGAGCATGTCCCCTTTATGGGAGATGAACAAAATTCCAACACCACCTCCCTTGATCTTAAGAGATCCTTCGAAGTACATGGACTAGTACTCGAGCTCCTCTTGTGGGGTGGGCGTCTGGATCTCTGTCCACTCAGCCATGAAGTCAGACAAGATTTGCGACTTGATGGAGGTCTAAGGGACGAAGCTGATGTCGTGCGCGGCCAATTCTATGGACCACTTCACGATTCTTCCGATGGCATCTCTATTGTGGAGGATATCGCCTATGAGGTAGCTGGACACAACAACGATCTTATGCGCCTCAAAGTAATGTTTCAGCTTTCTGGCGGTGATCAGGAGTGCATATAGCAACTTTTGCACCTGGTTGCAGTGGTCATTGGACTCCATCAGGATTTCACTGATGAAGTATACAGGTTGCTGGACGTCGTATGTGTGTCCTTCTTCTGACCGCTCGACCACTAGTACCATGCTGACCAAGTGGGTGGTAGCAGAGATGTAGAGGTAGAGCGTTTCCTTGTCTGTTGGCGTTGTGAGGATTGGAGACTTTTGTAAGTAAGCCTTGAGTTCCTCGAACGACGACCAAGCCTCCTGGTCCTAGGTGAAATTGTTGTGGTGTTTCAGGAGCTTGAAGAAGAGCAGGCCACGTACACCGAGCCTAGAAATGAATTGGCTGAGCACTGCCATGCATTCGACGAGCTTCTAAATGTCCTTTAGGCTTGTGGGAGGCTTCATCCGAGTGATTGCGCTGACCTTCTTAGGGTTAGCCTCGATGCCACAATGGCTGATGATGAAGCTGAGTAGTTTCCCAGATGGGACGCTGAAAACGCAATTTTCAGGGTTTAGTTTCCACCAGAACCTTCTGAAGTTGTTGAACATCTCGGTCAGGTTGCTAATTAGCGAATCAGCCTTTTTGGTATTAATGACCACGTCGTCCATGTAAGCCTCTAAGTTTTTCCGATCTGTGAGTCTAGGCATGCTTGGATTGCTTGCTGGTACATTGCACCGGTGTTCTTGAGACCGAAAGACATAGTCATGTAACAATACACGCCGAAGGGCATAATGAACAACGTCTTGATTTGGTCTTCTTCCTTTAGGCTGATCTGATGGTAGCTTGAGTAGCAATTGAGAAAATAGAGCAGGACGCATCCTGCTGTGGAATCTACAACTTGATCTATTCGCGGGAGGGTGAAGGGGTTCTTAGGGCAGTGTTTGTTGAGATCGGTATAATCAACACACATTCTCCATTCCTTATTTTTTTCTTTACAAGAACTGAATTAGCTAACCAATCAGGGTGATACACCTCTTTGATAAAACCAGCCGCTAACAGCTTTGCAATCTCTACCCTAATCACCTCCTTGTGGTCCTGCGTGAAACGACGAAGCTTTTGCTTGATCAGCTTGGTCTTCTCGTCAACCTTCAAGGAGTGCTTGGCAAATTTCTTTGGAACCCCTAGCATATTTGCTGGCTTCCAAGTGAAGATATCCCAACTGGCCCAGAGAAACGCGACAAGCGCGCTTTCCTATTTGGGGTCCATGTTGGCCCCTATGGTCGCCGTCTTGGACAGGTCTTCAAGGCTAAGCGACACCTTCTTCATCTTTTGTGGATTCACCTTGATCGTCTCCATCGCTAGCTTCTTGGTATCTCTAGTTTCTCCAGTGCTTTCTTCTTAGAGGCGGTGAGGACTTCCTCCATGTGCGCTGAGAGCTCTAGGGTGGCTGTGATCTGATGAAGGTTTTCCTTCTCATAATCGTATGCCGTGCGCACATTGCCCAGGACTGTGATAACTCCAGTTGGAGTAGGCATCTTCATGATCATGTAGACATAGTGCGGAACAACCATGAATTTTGCCAGAGCTAGTCTGCCGAGTATGCCATGGTAGACGGTGTCAAAGTCTGCGACGATGAAGCGGAGGTACTCGGTATGGTAGTTTTCAATCGTACCAAAGGAAACTGACAGCGTGATCTGTCTTAGAGGTACTGCTGGGTCACCCGGGACAATGTTGAAGAAGGGCATCTGCGTCGGATTCAGATCCATAGCACAGAGACCAATCTCCTTGAACGTGGTGGTAACGAGGATGTTTAATCCGCTGCCACCGTCAACGAGGACTTTTCCAAGGCACACGTTGCAGATCATGGGGTTGATCACCAGGGGATTTTCCTGGCTTGGCAACCATGCCTGGGCGGTCGGCTCTACTGAAAGTGATGGGAACCTCGAACCACTGCAGATACTTTGGGTGGCTAGTTCTATGGTGTAGACCACCTGGTGCTAGGTCAGATTCTGCTTCCTCTTGGACTCGAATAGCTCAGGCCCACTGTAGATCATGTTGACTTTCCTGTCAGTTGTCTAGAAGTCTTCATTGATGGGATGTCCTTTGCAAGGCTCCTTATCCTTGTCGTCCTTGCAAGGCGGCTTCCCAAAGCCTTTCCTGGAGAAACCCCTCTTGAGGCCAAAGCATTCCCGGGCCCTTGCTCCACCGTCGTATGGTTCTTGTGGTACGGGCATTGCATGTCTAGCATCTTCTAGAAGTCCTCTGGGTTGATTAGCCCGTGCCCTTGCTCCACCGTGGTGACGACCACGATGGTCTTCCGCTTCTGGCCGCGCTGCTCTCCCCTGCGAGAGGATTCAGGATGGTCGATGCGTACTTCCATGTCATGGGCCCTTGGGCGAGAGCGGCTCTTCTCGTCCAATGGAGCTACTCCTTCTCAGCTTTGCGAACATCTCATTGACGTTCCTTGGCGGCTTCCTAGTCCACTTGTTGATCAGCTTGCCATTGGCGAGGTCATTCTGGAAGGCACTCATCACGTCATGGTCCTCAATGAAAGGGACCGAGTTCTTCTTCTCAGAGAACCAACGGATGTAGGCTCACGACATCTCATTCTTCTGCTGGCAGATATGACCCAGGAGCCTCTTGCTTCCAAGCCTCTCCCAGGTGCCGATGTAGTTACCGGTGAACAGTAGGCAAAGCTGCTCCCAGTTGTTGATGGCGTCGCGTGGAAGTCCTGCCAATCAGTTGCGATAGTCCTTGGTGAGCATGCTGGGCGGGTAGTTAACCATCATCTCGGTGTTTCCTCCTACTGCCTTAACAACAGTTGAGTAGATTTGCAGCCACTGAGCAGGGTCTGACTTCCCATCGTATTTATCAACATCAGAAAGCTTGAAACCACGTGGCCATCTTACTTGGCGTAGCCTCTTGGTGAGGGAAAGGAATCCATCATATGACGGAGCCCTCCCTCGACCTCTACGGGAGTGACCGATGTTGACGGCTCTTAAGTACCAAATCTAGACCATCAACTCCTGCATAAACACATAAAGAATGATCATCAACAGTAGTGGTAGAAGTTCTAACTAATGAATTTCACAAGTGTTGGTGAATATTTGTATGTAGGTTCATTAGTGAAGAAAACACACCTCAAGAGCAACAAAACACACTCTCAACCAAATAGGATCAAGCACACAGATCCATGGGCCCTCAACTGGAAGGAAATTGAGTACGTTCACCACCAAGCACCTTATACCCACATGAGGAGCCACACAGCAATGACCCAGAGTAAAGGTGGTGCGAGAGGCGGTTATAGGGGGTCGGCCGAACCCCTAGTTCAGTCGACCCACCCTTGGCTCCTCTCATCCCCAACTGACGTGTGGCGGTTGTTGACGGGGTCCCAAAGGCGGTTGTGGTAGATTCCCTAAATATTCCTACCCGGAACTGACCCCAAGTGCCTACAATATGAGGGGAGGGGTGTCATTTGAGGACAACAACCACACCACCTCCACTTGGAGAAGTCCCTCACTCCTATCAAGAGAAGAGCTCCACTCCATGGCAAAGTTCTGCTTAGGCTAGTGCTTAGCATAGGGAGAGAGAGGGATAGTAGATTGGAGGAGTGCTGAGTCACTCAGCACTCCACTCTGATCATGTACCTCTATGGATGTTGCCTTCCTTCTAGTTAAGTAAGTGAATATTCATGATTCCTTATCTAGTTTAGTGCTTATATCTAAGTGAGATCTGTTCTCTCTACTTGCGGGCTCGTCGCTCTATATTTATACAAAGTGCCGTAGTTTTCTATGGGTCAACAGACATAGTTAGACTACGGTAGTAATCAATAATGTAGATGTGGTGTCTAGGCTAGGGGTTATCCTTCATTTGCCTTGTAACCCACGGATTGCTAGAGGTAGGCCGTAGGTGGTGACAGCCCTATTGGTCTTTTATAATCCTCCATGTTCGGATATAGGGTAGAGCTGCTAGCCAGAGTCACTTGGCAGACCAGGAGTAAGCCAGTGCCTAAAGCAAGTATCTATAGAGAAGTAGATGAGAAAACACCACACACCCTAATGAGGGGGGTGACCTCTATATATATGGTCAATATGGCTTGGAGTACAAGGAATACATCAAGTGTACAAGAAAAGGATAAATACATCCTAAAAAACACATATACTTCCTAATACCCACCCGTAGTTGAAGCGGAAGGATTACGGACGCACATACTGGACCTAAACTTAGTAAATAAAGGATTTGGCACGCCCTTCATCATGATGTCCACGAACTGATGAAAGGACGGCACGTGGAGGATCCGGACCTCACCTAAGGCCACCTTCTTATGGACGAAGTGAATATCAATCTCGATGTGCTTCGTGTGTTGATGATGCATTAGGTTGGCTGTCATGTAGACAACACTCATGTTGTCGTAGTAGACAACAGTGGCTGAAACAAGCGGGACATGAAGCTCCTAAAGAAGTTGGCATAAACAGCAACACTCTGCCACAGCATGAGCCATAGCTCGGTACTCTGCCTCAGCACTGGAACGAGACACCATGGTTTGGCGCTTGGAGAACCAAGACACCAGATTGTCATTGAGGTAGACGCAGAAGTCGGAGGAGGAGCGTCTAGAGTCCGGGCAGGTAGCCTAGTCGACGTCGGAGTAGGCAGTCAGAGACTGAACAGGGCTGGTGCCGATGTGAAGCCCAGAGGAAAGCGTGCCCTTTACATAGCGGAGGATGTGCCTGATCAGGGCCATGTGGGGCTCACGCCGGCCAGGTCAGGTCGAGTCAGAGTGAGGTACTGAAGGGCCCTAGCAAGACTCCGATACTCAGAGCTGTCCTGGAGCTTTGCACCGTCGTGTGCTGAAAGCTTGGCATGAGTGTCAACAGGAGTCGTTGTAGAGTGACACTCAGCCATGCCAGCACGCTGAAGAAGATCCAGGGCATACTGTTGCTGAGACAGGAATAGGCCCTATGAGGAACGCGTGATAGAGATGCCGAGGAAGTGGTGTAGGTCGCCAAGATCCATCATGACGAACTCAGAGTGAAGACGCCCCATGATGTGCCGAGGATGAGTTGAGCACGAGGTGGTGAGGACGCTCCATGATGTGCCGAGGATGAGTCGAGGATGATGTCATCGACGTAGAGCAGCAGGTAGGCGATACTTGGCCCCTCTTTGTATCTTTGTATACAAAGAGGGAGGTGTCGGAGGTGGAGGCGACGAAACCGAGTTGTTGAAGGAAGGAGGCAAATTGCTGGTACCATGCCCTTGGGGCTTGCTTCAGTCGCTACAAGGACTTCTGCAGGAGACAGACGTGATCGAGGGCGGCGGGGTTGATGAAGTCAGGAGGCTGCTAGCAGTAGACAATCACCCGGACTGCTTGTTGGCACGAAAGAGGCCCTCGACAGTGAGTCAAAGATCCCGGGCGGTCCGATCATCATCAGTCATGGTGAGGTCAAGGATGGAGTCATCGATAGAGCCAAAGAACCAGAGCGGACGCAGCAATCCGCTTGATCCCAGTCGGGATCCTGGGGTCAGGGTGCCACCGTGCCATCGATGTGCGACTTGAGGCCGAACTTACCACGCATGGATTTGAAGAAGGACGCCCATCGGGAGCAGGCGTTGGACTTCATCGTCAGCATCACGGGGATGTGAGACTTGACGGAGATGGTGGTGTAGGGGTGGACGGCGGGCGGTGGTGCCACGTACATGATGAAGCCACCGCGGCAATTGCCGGTCGCGTCGCCGACAGGAGGAGCTTGGGGTGCACCGCCAAAGGAGCCGCGGGTGGCGGCACAGATGCACCACCGTTGGGAGCAAGGGGTGGTCTAGGAGTCGGCACAGGATTAGTAGCAGGAGCAGTGGTGTCGCCGGACTTAGAGGAGTCGGTGGAGGACATGGCGCATGACCGGGAGGGGGGAGCTGGTCGGGGAGGGGGCGGTCAGGGAGATGCAGTGGAGGGTGGGTGGCGGCGGCGTAGCAAGGGTGGCGCCGCCTAGGGTTGCGTGGAGCAGGGGCAAGGCACAGGGAGAGGAGGCCCATGATCTTTGTCTTGTGATACCATGTAGAGAAGTAGATGAGAAAACACCACACACCCTAATGAGGGGGGTGACCTCTATATATCCAATATGGCTTGGAGTACAAGGAACTCATCAATTGTACAAGGAAAGAATAAATATATCCTAAAATACATATATACTTCCTAATAGTATCATTAACTGAGAAAACGACCTTTAACTTTCCTCAAGTACTAATATTAGGAATCCTCTCTACGCTTCGCCCACCGTGTGATGTTGTCCTTTGATACTAGAGTTGTAGATTTACACTCACCTTCCCCTAGATTTGATACCCTTGGAATTCTCTGAGGTGAATGCTACAACAGTATCCGTGCGCTTGCGGATTCTTTTGCACATCGCTAAAATACTCAACAACCTACTAGTCTTTCCCTAGAGCTGTAGCCATCATTTGCGGAGTCTGAGTAGTCCAAGTAGGATTAGGGCACCCAGCCCTCAAGGAGAGGATTAGCAAAGGCTGCGGAGGTGCGCTGAGCAGGATTAGGGCACCCAGTCATTGAGGAGAGGATTGGCAAAGGATGCAGAGACGCGCCGAGTAGGATTAGGGCGCCTAGCCTTCCAGGAGAGGACTGGCATAGGCCGCAAAGGCGTGCTGAGCAAGAGCAGGGGACCCAGCCCTCAAGGAGAGGACTGGCAGATGCCGTGGAGGCGCGTCGAGTAGGATTAGGGCCCCCAGCCCTCAAGCAGAGGTCTGGCAAAGGCCGCAAAGGTGCGCTGAGCAGGATTAGGGCGTCTAGCCTTCAAGGAGAGGATTGGCAAAGGCTGTAGAGATGCGCCAAGTAGGATTAGGGTGCCCAGCCCCTGAGGAGAGGACTGGCAGAGGCCGTGGAGGCATGTCGAGTAGGTTTGGGTGCCCAGCCCCCAGGAGAGGACTGGCAAGGACCTCGGAGGTGCACCGAGTAGGTTTGGGTGCCCAACACCCGGGGAGAGAACTAGCAAGGTCCTAGGAGGCGCGCCGAGTAGGACTAGGGCACCGGCATGTTTACGCGGTGTTTACGGAAGGCCCACGGTTTCTGTCCGTGAATGATGTTGTCATCTCCCTTAATGGCACGGGTGTTGTATGTCCGTTGCCATTCTTCATCTTCATTTTCTCACTAAGCCATCATATAGAGCATGCAAAGCGCTCCGCCACCGAGCTCAAGACCTAGGTTGCGCTGCCTCATCTATGAGCTTTCTCTGCATTTGCGCTGCCGCCACTGTTTGGGTTGATGTGCCTCCTTTGCCCCTGCTCGTTGTGCAACTTTTAAGCGCAGCAAAACCCTAGTGCATTTTGAATCCACTCCGCAAGCTCGTGAGGCGATGGCAGAGCGCAATGCCTTGGATCCTGCCTCCGTGTGGATGAAGGGTGTGATGACGCACGAGAAGATTCAAAACCTCATCGATCGCAAGCTCGTTGGCCCGTAGGAGCTGCTTTACTAGCACGCCACCGACGGCCAAGATGTTCCAACCAAGGACACAGAGCAGGCTATGGTGTTCACCCCATTCTTTGAATGCGGGTTCGGGGTCCTGGCTTGGGATTTCTTCCGCGGGTTCCTTCAATATTAGAAGATCGAGTTAGTGCATCTTAACCCTAACTCAATCTATGATGTTGCTATTTTTATCCACTTGTGTGGAGCGTATCTAGGTATTCCCCCATTTCAATCTTTGGCGATATCTGTATCAGCTCAAGCCTGTGAATACCAAGAACAAGAAAGATAGGGTCATTGGTGGTGCTGGATTTTCTTTGCGCCCAAAGAGGATGCCCGAGTACTTTGATCTCCAGCTGAAGGAATCGCACAAGGGGTGGCATGCCGAGTGGTTCCTAATTGCCAACTAGAAGCCCGAGTTGCCACCATGTTCCGATTTTGGTCCTGTGTCCAATTTTGCGTGGCAGGACCAGCCCACCGATGCCGAGCTGGTACAGGTGAATGAGCTTCTGGTGAAGATTGCTGACGTAAAGGCTCAAGTACTGACTCCCATGGCGATCGGGATCAACTTCTGCTGTTGGGTCATTCAACCCATCAAAAACCAAGTACATCCATTGTACGAGTACTTGGGGGTTGGGGATCCGACTTGGTAATTCGATGGCCCGGTGGATGTTGATGAGATTTACCATCGGTTGTTGGGATTATTTAAGGGCAAGTTTGGCAACATGACAGTTACCAAACCCTTTTTGCTATCCGCCGACCAGCATGGTAAATCTGCATTTATTTGTGTTGTGATAAAATGTTCTTTGGAGTTTCAATTTTTTCTGATTTGAGATCTTGCTTGAATTTATAGAGTGATCCCTGCGTGTATTTCTGCCCTCCACCGTTGCTGGATGGAGCTCAGGTGGCACCACCCAAGGTCATGCCTGTCGATGTGCCGGTTGCACCGCAACTGAGCCTCGTGTTTGAGTCAGACCCGTCTCTGGGGTCTGCTGATGGTGGAGATCAAGGTGTAGGTCAGGAGACACGGCAGGCAGCTCGCAAGCGACCCCTCTCAAAGGACTTAGAACCGGTCGGGAAGAGGCAAAGTCGGCTGGCCGAAAGAAGGCTGCGCCGACTCCTGTTGCTACCTCCGGGTCGGGTAGCGAGGCAGGGGCCAGCACGCCTTGCCCAGCTGCGCAGAAGGTCGGGCCAGAGTTCGCAGCAGTTGTCGTAGCTGATGTAGCGAGCCTTAATGAGGCGCTGAAGTAGAAAATGCAGAGCGGCTCCAGTGGCGATGCCTCCTGCTCTGCCACAAGATTTGCGGCCAAAAATGCACATGAGGAAGGGCGATCTGGATGTTATGCTTATCTTCCTGTGATCTATGAAATTGTGGTGATCTAATTTTGTTGTTTTTGTTTGTGTTGCTATGATGACAAAGCAGGTCTGTGTTGCGGTTGGATGATAGCAGCACCCAGTTGATCAGGTGTTCCTCCCAAGCTGGCACCACCAGTGGTCATGCCGCCGAACAGGTGCCGACCACTGAGGTTGGGATGGGCGGTAGCAGCCTGTCGGAAGAAGCCGCGCCAAGTCGCATTACGCGACATGGTGAGGTTGGTGCCGAGGCCGCCGAAGACAACATGGTCGACCCCGATGTAGTGAGGGAGTCAGAGGTGGAGGACGCGGCTCAACATGTCAAGGTCCTAGCCAAGGGCGATGTCGAGATTGAAGACATTGCCCGAGGTGGTAGGTAAGACACCGAGCTTGGTGATGTGGCCGAGGAGGAGGAAGCCGCCGGGGTGGATGATGAAGTCCAAGGGGACGTCGGGGCTGAGGATGCGGCCTGTGATGATGCTGAGGTCGAGTGGGCTGTGCGTGGCAACATGGTGTTGGAGGATGAGGCTGAGAAAGGGACTAATGCCAACCGCCAACGGGATGATCTACCCCGGCATGATGTGCAGCCTGCGCACCAAGTGCATGGTTCTAATGCCGTCCCCTATACTGACGCCGAAGCTGAGGAGGATGATCAGAAGGACAGGAAAGCTCTTGCTAGGCTGCAGAACGCCGGGGTCAAGATCACGGAGTATCTTAGTGTAAGTATGCCGATCAGCTTTTGTATCTGTGGTAGGTCTTCTTTTCATCTGTGGAGTTCTTGATTGTATGACCTTAAATTAGGATTGGCTGAGCGTGCCCAAAAAAGAAAATATGTGGTCTACCACTGTGACTACTTTTGTGAGAAGGCGTCACAATTGGAGGCTGAGCTCGAGGAGGCAAAGAAGGCTTTGCAAAGTGTGCAAGCTCATAATGACATTGATGTTGCGGCTCACGATGCGATGATGAAATGTGTGATGCCCCGACTTTGATAAGCTGTAGTTTTTTTAGTCTTAGGTATTAATCAGTTTGTGTTGCAGATTCCTCGGTACAAATTGCAAGGTTGAGGCGGACTTTGAAGGAAAGCGAGGATGCTAGCGTGCGCCGCGAGGCTAGCCTCATTGCAGAACAAGAAGTTATCAGCTCAGAGCTGGCAGGTAAGTTTGGCTGATCTGTAAGACCATCTTTGTCTTCATTGTTAATGTATTGATGTAAATTTGGTTGCCCGAGAAGCTTCGAAGAGTAGAGAGGTGAAAATGCGATAGGATTTGAAGGAGTGTGAAGATGCAAACGAGCACCTCTAGGAGCAGCAAAATGCAGCAATGAATCGTGAGTATGTTGTATCCCGAAAGTTTGTATATGAAGCCAATGCCCACAGGGACCTCATGCTGCTTAGAGGATGTTGCGGGTGCCATCCAGAGTGACCAATATACAATTGCAGGGTTGGAGGTAGAGTTGGAGGAGCTGCGGAAGGTGGCCAGCTATGTAACGGATATGGTCGAGGTCGATGCCGACCCGACCAGGCCTACACCTCTTCTTGATCGCCTCCGAGCTGCACCAGGTCATTTGAAGAAGCTGCTAAAGGACACCGCCGCGGAGTGCCTTAAAAACACCTTTGCACTATTGGTTTCGCATTTCCCAACCACGCCTTTTAAGCGGGTTACAAGTGGTATTGCCACCGACTTTGAAGAAGACAAGATTCCAAAGGTGGCCGAGGAATATCATGATATGGCAGAGGCAATTGCAAATGATCTTGACCTGTAGGCTAAAACATTAAGATATATCAAACTGCTTTTGTATTATGTTAGAATGAATTTATTTATGTCCTGATAAATGGAAAAATTCCGTCCTGCTTTTGGCATGTACGATAGGATTACGAGTGGCCGTGGCCTACAGCCGCTGAGTACCTAGTCTTGCCTGACCAGCGTCACGCTAAGAGCGGATCTTGAGCTTAGCAGGAGTGAAAGCAAGGTTTTCCTAGGCTTTGTTAGCTGGGATGCCGACCGTATTTGTTAGTCATAAAGCATCAAGAGGGGGAGGAAGGGAGAAGTGATGACCAAGAGGTCAGCGAGGGGAAGCCCCCGAGTTTGAGAGCACACAGGCTGCTGAGCAGGTCGAGCAGCCCCCGAGCGTGTAGCGTAGCTTAGAGAGGAAAAAGCATTACGACAATAGTGTCGTTGTCAAGATTAGCAGGTCAAGACTTAGACTAGTAAATTTCTTTTATGCGCGTAAGGCTTCGGATGGTGGCGTGGGAGACACGAGGTTTAGACTGGTTTGGGCAAGGGAATGCCCTATGTCCAGTATCGGGAGCTGCTCGTGTTGCCCACGCGGGGTTCTGTAGTAGGGGTTACAGGAGCGCGAGAGAGGGAGCTGATCCCAGGTCTCTTGGGTGTGCACTGATGCTCTAGGTGGGTATGAGTGTATTCTGTTGGCTTGGAAGCCCCCCTCGTCTCAAACCCGGGTTCTCCTTTTATAGCGTAAGGAAGCCACCGAGGTTACAGGTGAGATCAGGTGTGAGGAGAAGTAAATGAGATAAACAAAGCTAAGTAAAAATACAACACGAGGGGAGGGACCAAGTCCCTAGGCCACCGGCGCCCTCGCCGGCCTTTGGCCCCTGCCGGCGCGTCTGCCGGAGGAGGACGGCCGCTGTTGCATCCTATCGATGGTCTCCTCGGCGGCTGTCGCCACCGGGCGTGATGATGGCATTTTGTCGTGGCACCCATGTCTGTTGGGGGAGGCGGCGGATCCTGCCATCTTGCTGACGGCCCGCGGAAGACGGACATCGTGTCCCTGCCGCCGGATGCGCGGGGTGCGATAACGGGCGCGGCTTCCCCCTGCTCCGGGTAGCGCAGGCCATGAATGCTCTGTAGCGAATCGGAGGAGGCCGCAGCCACTGTAGCTTGTAGTGCGCGGCCGCACATGGGTACTTGTGGCGGGTTGCATCGGGGACACAGATGTCCTTCTGCCTGTCCGAACTACGGCGCATTTATGGCGAGATCAACGGGGGACCCACGAGATCCGCACCCGAGGCGGATACTTGTCTGGTGGGCTTGGGTTAGCCCGACCCCCTGTGCCTTGAGTCGGGCGAGGCGGAATCTTGCGGTAGGGGGTCGGGCGAGGCGGAATCTTGCGGTGGGCCTTTATGATTTGTTGTTTTCATGGGCTTTAGGAGGTCGTTAATATTTCTCCCCAACAGTAGCCCCCGAGCCTATGGTGGAGTAGGGACACTCCTCCATAGGCTGTTATCGCCCTTCGTAGGGGATCCCTGTTCATCGTGCAAGCCACAATTAATCAGGGGCGAGAAGTGTTACTTGTGCGCTTGTCCGAGGAGGTTGGTCAGGTGAAGCGTCCTGCGGGTGACTCGGCGCGGGAGGGTTTCTTGTTGCTCCCCTTTGCCTGAGAGCCTCAAGTTGCGACCACCCGCGTGGTCATTGGTTGCAAGGCTAGCCCCCGAGCCCCCGCGCGTTGTAGGGGACCGATCAGGAGGCTAGGTCAACTTTTGTACGTTACCCCTCAAGCGTCCGTTCGCTGGGATGGAGGGGGTGAGCCGTGCCATGCTATCCTCGTTGGACGAACTGTGGTGCTCATTGAGCTACTGACAGGTTGATTCGAGTGGGGTCCCAGTCCCCGTTCAGGGGGGCCTGGCTTGGGCCAAGTTGGTGGCGTACCCCAGGCTCCGATCGGCCAGTTCATATAGTTCCCGAATCCGTTCGGTCGGATCTGGGGGCTCGTTGCCTTTCCTCGGGGAAAAACCATAAACTCTGATGCCGGTCCGGACTCGAATGTGAGATTGAGATGCACTGGGCTATCGTGCGCCCGGATGATGGCCGCTAGCAAACTCATCTCGTCTCACCCCTCGCTCGGGGGTATCTTGGGGCGGCTGTCGAACCTGTGGCGGGCCAGCCTTCAAACCCCTAGATCGTAATGGGCCGTTGGGGCGTTTTCAGCCCCGTATCCCTTTTTTACCTTTTGGTGGGCCTTGGGCCAGACGTGAAGGAGGTCGCGCCTTGGGCCGGACATGGAGAAGGTTGTGCCTTGGGCCGGACGTGGAGGATGTTGTGCGCGTGTTCTCCGGGAGATGAAGTGGAGGAAGCACCGACCCGCGAATCGAGGGAGGAGGGGATGTTTTGTGCTACAGGTTGTGTGCACGGTTTCCAAAAAAGGGCAAGCGTGATGGGGCATACCTGGCGCCGCATTTATTGCGATGGGGGCGTCCGTTCTGCTTCCCACGCGCCTTCCCTATAAGACGAGGATTCCGCCTTGCCGGTTCCGCCCGCTATCTGCCCCCAAGTCTTTTCGCCTCTTTACGCGCCCTTAGCTTCCCTGCGCCCTCTTCATCTTCCTCCGCCCACCGCCGCAACCTTTCTCCCTGTCCTCCGTCGAGCTCTTCTTCCCTCGGCGATGGGATCCTGGGCGCGTTCCAGCTTCGGCACCTCGCGTGCCGATGGCCTCACGAGGAAGGGCCTCCTCTGTGAGAGGACGGAGAGGGTTGAATGGCGGTTCCCCGAGATGGAAGAGGTGCTGAATTCGCCCGCCGGCTATGTCGTGTCCTTCGCCCACTTCCACGAGAGGGGGTTCGCGACTTTGCCGAGTCTCTTCTTCCGCAGGCTCTTGCACTACTACGGGCTTGAGTTGCAGTACCTCAACCCCAACGGGATCCAGCACATCGCGGTGTTCGTCGCGCTGTGCGAGGGGTTCCTGGGCATTGAGGCCAACTTCTCACTATGGAAGTACTTCTTCATGGTCAGCCTATACCAGAAGGCCGAGAAGAGAGGAAACCAGCAGCGATCGACCCCGGTGCCGATAGGGTGCGCCGGAATCCACCTCCGCCATACTCGCGCCAAGGAGTATATGGCGATGAAGACCGCGGCATCCCATAAGGGGTGGCACTAGCAGTGGTTCTACGTGAAGAACTACTCCAACTCCGCCCTGCCGGAGTTCACCGGCTGCGTCATTGAAGTGGCGCCGGAGGTGTGGTCGTACGGCCCGGTGGAGAAGGAGAAGAAGCGGATCACTGGCTTGCTGTAGGCCATCGAGTACCCGAAGGGGAGGGGGCTGACCAGAGCCGGAGTCATCAGGGCGTACCACACCCGGAGGGTGGCGCCGCTGATGCTCCAGGTCCGTTCGCTCGCCGAGATGACCCCCGGTGCGCTGACCGAGGGCACCGTCCTTGCGACGGGTGCGCTCGCTGCCTCCAAGATCCGGCAGCGGGTCCGGGAGGTGCTGGAGGACAAGGACGCTGATTACCCGGTGCCCGGCCACCCGTCGATGCGCCTGGACGAGAATTTTGTCGATCTGGTAGGGACTCCGTGCACCTGTTTCTTTTTCCTACGTTTCTTGGTTTGTTGTTCTAACGCGGGGCCTTTTGTGTCCGTAGGGCAACATGACCCGTGTCGTGGACTCACGTCCGCCGGTGCCAGAGGACGCCGAGCAGCGGCAGCAGAACCGTCTCCTTGCCGAGAAGCAGAAGCAGCACAAGGACAAGGAGACGGCGAAGAGGAGAAAGAAAGCCGCCAAGGAGTTCCAACGGCAGCAGCGGCGGGGACAGGTCGTGTCGGACGACAACGACGACGACGATAAGGAGGAAGAGGAGGAGGATGACGAGGAGGAGGAGGAGGAGGAGGAGGAGGAGGAGGAGGAGGAGGAGGAGTTCATCCTATCCCCCCGGTCGGGCGCGCTTGTTATCCGGGAGTCGCGCTCCCAAACGGCCGCGGGCGACGAAGCGGGCGGGCCGCCTGCCCGAGACTTGGTCCCGCAAAGCTCTGGGGCCACGCCCCAGGGGTCGGCGTGGAGCACCCCCCGGGGGTCGACGGAGCCGACCCCCGTCCCTCTGCCTACTTCCCAGGAGCAGAGGAGCGGCAGCAAGCGGCTGTTGCCAGATGCCCCGGGGTCAGCGTCCAGCTCGGAGGCGAAACGCACGCGCCGTCCTTGCGCTGGGGGAGTGTGAGTTGAATTTCCTCGCGAGTCTCATTTCTTTCCAGGCATTGGGTTTGTTTTTGCTGATGTTGTTTGTTGTTTCGCAGCGCCGCCCCTCGAGGCCGAAGGCGCTACGGGTGTCGTCCACCTCCGCGGGGCAGACCGCGACCCCACCGGCGGCGAGCGGCGGTGTCGCTGGTGAGACCGAGGGTCCTACCACGGAGGTGGCTCCTGCGGCGGCAACCGGTGGAGTGGCGCCGTCACTGGGCACGGGACAGGGTCTGACCCCCGCTCCATCCTCTGCCTCTTTGGCTGACCCTGCGGTGCAGAGCATTGCTCCTGGGGGCCCTCAGACTGGGAAGGTGATTGACCTTGATGCGGAGGGGGAGCGTGCGGCTCTGACGGTAGTGGTGGAGACGGGGGTAGTTGCCCCAGTGGCCATGACGGCGACGGCGGTGGCGACGGAGGAGGGAGAGTCTACCCCCGCGGCCACGACGGGGACAGCGGTGGCGGAGGAGGTAGGGACGCCCACCCCGGCGGCTGCGACAAAGGAGGCATCGGCGACGGAGACGGGGACTTCTGCCCGGGGAGCCGCAGTAGAGGGGTCAGCGGCGGTGGAGGCGGAGTTGCCTGCTCATGAGTCCATGACGGGGGTGGGGACGCCTGCCTTGGTGGCAATGACAGAGGGCGCGGCGGCCACGGGAACACTTGCTCTGGCATTCGCGACGGAGGTGGTAGCGCCGACGGACCGGTCGAGACGCGTGTTGGCGTCGGCGGTGGCCACGGTGGCCTTGATGGGGGTGAGGGCGCACGCGCCAGGACTGTCGGTGAGGCCGACGCCTTCCGGGGTGGCGTACCTACCTCGACGGTGGCTTCAGGGACGGCGGCGTCGGGGGCGGCCGGAGCGGCCTCCACCCTTGTCTTGGCCAATCCCGTTCCCAAGGTGTGGAACGGGTCTATCCTACGTTGGACGTCTCGTGATGACCCGCAGAGACCCCTCTTCACGCTGGATGACGCCGTGGAGTGGGGCAAGTGGCAGGCGCAGCAGGGCGAACTTGCTAACGTCCGCGCTGCCCTATCTTCGACGTTGGGGGAGCTGGACGGCGTCGTCGTCCCCGGTGGCTGGGTATGGTGTTTTGTTCGTTGGTTATTTTCCTCCCGTTGCTTTATCCCTGATGGTGTATTGTCTTGTAGGCCCTCCAAGAATGTAGCTGGGGAAAGTCCGATTTCCTCCGGCTTGAGCGAGGGCTCTGGGAACGCTTCACCTTGGACAATCAGTGGACCAGGGAGTTGACCGCGCAGGTTGCCGCCACCTAGCAGGTCATCGACGATCTGCGGAGGCACGAGCAGGCGGCGTGGGAGGACGCGCGGCGGGCGGAGGTCAATGATAGAGTCGGAGTGCCCGATCTTTCGGTGAGTGGAGATAAATTCGACTTGGTGGAAGTAGACCCTCACGATCCGACTATGACGAGCGAACCCGAAGCGCCAATGCAATCGCTGAACCAACTCCCGATGGTTACCAACCTCGCCGGTGCGAGATCAGCCTGATCACGAAGATCGATTCCTGTCCGCAATCGAAGAACGAACAAGAAAAAGAGGCGAGCAATCTAAATATCACTCGAAGGTGGAGTTCTGAATCAACAAGGACAGCGCGTATTTGCGCGTGTTCAAGAGTAGCTAAAGCTAGATGTAAAACAAAACTCAAGTCGTAAACAAAAAGGACTCGGACTAAATAAAGGGGGCGCAGCCCCTGGAGTCCGGAGGGATCACGCGCGCCCAACCCTAGGCGCCCCACCTGGGCTGCCTGTTGGGCCATCTTCTTATCCCGATGGGCCTTCGTTCCTTAACACCATTATGAAGTTTAATTCTCTCGCACGGGCCCGAGTGATTGGCCCAACTGGATGATCAACTGTAGGCGCCTGAGGTGGAGGAGCAACTGGAGGCGCCTGAGGTGCTGCTGGTGTAGATGTACTCGTGGTGTCCTCATCATCCTCCCCTTCTTGAACTGAAGTCGTCCTCGACGGCAACTCCTCATCTTCGCCCACATACGGTTTCAAATCTGCAACATTAAAACTCGTGGAAACACCAAACTCCGCAGGCAGGTCAAGGATATAAGCATTATCATTAATCTTGGTTAGCACTTTAAAAGGACCAGCAGCACGTGGCATCAATTTAGAACGACGTAAAGTAGGAAAACGATCCTTTCTCAAATACAACCAAACCAGATCACCCGGTGCAAAAGTAACATATTTTCTCCCTTTACTACCCGCAACCTGATATTTAGCATTAGCAGCAGCAATGTTTTGTTGAGTTTGCTCATGCAAGCTAATCATTTGATCAACATGTGCAGCGGCATCTATGTGTGTGGCGTCCTCGGCATCAAGTGCAAACAAATCAATAGGCGCCCGAGGAATATAACCATAAACAACCTGAAAAGGACACATCTTTGTAGAAGAATGCGTTGCATGATTATAAGCAAACTCAACATGAGGCAAGCAATCTTCCCAACGTTTCAAGTGTTTATCTAAAACAGCCCTAAGCATAGTGGACAAGGTTCGATTAACCACCTCAGTTTGTCCATCAGTCTGAGGGTGACAAGTGGTGCTAAACAGCAATTTAGTTCCCATTTTATTCCACAGTGATCTCCAAAAATGACTGAGAAACTTAGCATCACGATCAGAGACTATTGTATTTGGAATACCATGCAAACGAATAATCTCGCGAAAGAACAATTCAGCAACATTGCTAGCATCATCAGTCTTATGACAAGGTATAAAATGAGCCATTTTGGAGAAACGATCAACAACCACAAAAATACTGTCCCTCCCCTTCTTAGTTCTAGGCAATCCCAAAACAAAGTCCATAGAAATATCAAGCCAAGGGGAAGTAGGAACAGGCAAAGGCATGTACAAACCATGGTTGTTCAATCGGGACTTAGCTTTCTGGCAAGTAGTGCAGCGTGCAACAAGGCGCTCAACATCAGCGCGCATCCGGGGCCAAAAGAAGTGGGCAGCCAGCACTTCATGCGTCTTGTAGACGCCAAAGTGCCCCATGAGACCGCCTCCATGCGCTTCCTGTAACAACAAACGACGAACCGAGCTAGCTGGAACACACAGCTTGTTAGCGCGAAACAGGAACCCGTCCTTTATGTGAAATTTGCCCCATGGTTTGCCATGAATACAGTGGGCGAAAGCATCTTTAAAATCAGCATCATCCACATATTGATCCTTCACAGTTTGCAAGCCAAAGATTTTAAAATCTAACTGTGACAGCATGGTATAGCGACAAGACAAAGCATCAGCAATGACATTTTCCTTCCCGCTCTTGTGTTTAATAATGTAAGGGAAAGACTCAATAAATTCTACCCATTTAGCATGACGACGGTTCAGGTTTGTTTGGGTACGAATATGTTTTAAAGCCTCATGATCAGAATGAATTATAAACTCGCGATGCCAAAGGTAGTGCTGCCAAGTATGCAAAGTGCGCACTAAAGCATAAAGCTCCTTATCATAAGTAGAATAATTCAAGCTAGCACCACTTAATTTCTCGCTAAAGTAAGCAACAGGTTTTCCTTCTTGTAACAAAACAGCACCTAGCCCAATACCGTTAGCATCGCATTCAAGCTCAAACACTTTAGTAAAATCAGGCAACTGCAAGAGAGGAGCATTGGTTAACTTATCTTTCAAGGTGCTGAACGCAACCTCTTGCGAATCACTCCACGCAAAGGGAACATCCTTCTTTGTAAGCTCATGTAGAGGCGCTGCAATGGAGCTAAAATCACGAACAAACCGGCGGTAGAAACCTGCAAGGCCAAGAAAGCTTCGAATTTGTGTGACCGTCGTCGTTGTAGGCCACTCCTGAATGGCATCAATCTTGCTGCTATCCACCTCAATGCCCTGTGGAGTAACAACATAGCCAAGAAACGAGACACGTTGTGTGCAAAACATGCATTTTTCAAGGTTAGCAAATAAATGGGCTGCACGCAACGCATCAAAAACAGCATGCAAATGTTCTAAATGCTCTTCCATAGACTTGCTGTAAATGAGGATATCATCAAAATAGACAACTACAAACAATCCTATGAAGGGCCTCAGAACTTCATTCATCAAACGCATAAATGTGCTGGGCGCATTAGTCAAACCAAACGGCATAACCAACCATTCATATAACCCAAATTTCGTTTTAAAAGCCGTTTTCCATTCATCACCTAACTTCATGCGAATCTGATGGTAGCCACTACGCAAATCAATCTTAGTGAAAATAATGGCACCACTAAGCTCATCTAGCATATCATCAAGGCGTGGTATAGGGTATCGGTAGCGAATGGTAATGTTATTAATAGCACGACAGTCTACACACATACGCCATGAGCCATCTTTCTTTGGAACAAGTAATACGGGAACGGAGCAAGGGCTAAGAGACTCACGAATATAACCCTTGTCAAGCAACGCCTGTACCTGGCGCTGGATTTCCTTCGTCTCATCCGGAATTGTACGGTACGGTGCGTGGTTCGGAAGCTGTGCGCCGGGAATGAGGTCGATCTGATGCTCAATGCCACTAAGTGGTGGGAGTCCTGGTGGCAAATCTTTTGGAAAGACATCAGCGTACTCCTGCAAAATGTTAGCAACCGTAGGGGGAATATCCAAAGATGGTGCATCATCAAGTGAAACGAGCACACTAGAGCATATAAGGGCATAGCATGGCAAAGGAGCATTGCGTAACTCATCAAAATCAGCACGTGTGGCAAGCAAAACAGGAGCATTCAACTTGATTTCAGAATTAATAGATGTCGATGGTTCAAGTTGTTTAGCAGTTTTAGCAGCTCTAGCAAGATCATCTTTAAGAATTTGTTCAGGTGTCATTGGATGTATAATTATTTTCTGACCCTTAAACATGAAAGAATAGTGATTTGAACAACCATGATGCAAGCTATCAGTATCATATTGCCAAGGTCGCCCAAGTAACAGAGAGCATGCTTCCATGGGAATAACATCACAATCGACAAAATCAGAATAAGCACCCATGGAGAAAGGAACACGGACTGATCGAGTAATTCTAATTTTCCCACCATCATTAAGCCATTGAATGTGATATGGATGTGGATGCTTACGAGTGGGTAAAGACAACTTTTCAACCAGCGTGGTACTCGCCAAATTGTTGCAGCTGCCGCTGTCGATGATGATGCGAATCGACCGCTCCTGCACAACGCCCTTGGTATGGAAAAGAGTGTGTCGCTGATTCTTCTCGGACGGGGCGACCTGTGTACTAAGAACACGCTGCACAACAAGACTTTCATACCTATCGGCGTCGCCCGGGTTGACATGTACCTCCATAGCTGCATGGTCAGTGGCAAGCATCGCATATCGAGTATCTTCAGAATCACTAGCGAAAGAGTACTCACCATCGTCACGAAGAAGCAAAGTGCGCTTGTTCGGACAGTCCCGAATCACATGGCCAAATCCTTTGCAACGATGACACTGAATATCCCGTGTACGGCCTGTGGGAGGGGTGGCGCCTGTGGAAGGGGCAGCGCTGGCAGGTTTGGCCGTTCGCTCGCGTGGTGTAGTGGTGGGTGTGGGTGGCGCAGGGAGAGCGGGTGCGGAGTTGGATGTCGAGCTTCTTCCTGCAAAAGAGTTAGAATATGTCTTCGAGCGGCGTCCCTGCACTTCACGTTCAGCTTTGCAAGCATATTCAAATAATGTTGTCATATCTGTGTAGTCCTTATAATCAAGTATATCCTGAATTTCGCGGTTCAAACCACCACGAAAACGTGCCATAGCAGCGTCGTTTTCCTCCAATAACCCACAACGAATCATGCCTATTTGTAATTCCTGGAAATATTCCTCAACAGATTTGGAACCTTGCTGGAAACGTTGCATTTTATTAAGCAAATCGCGAGCATAATAAGAAGGCACAAATCTGTGGCGCATAGCAGTTTTTAATTGCTCCCAAGTGGTTGGAATGGTATTGGGATGTTTGTGTTTATATTCACGCCACCAAATTAAAGCAAAATCAGTAAATTCACTAATAGCAGCTCTAACTTGAGAATTAGCAAGAATATCATGGCATGAAAATTTCTGTTCAACTTCTAATTCCCAATCAAGATATGCAGCAGGATCATATTTGCCATTAAAAGGTGGAATTTTAAATTTAATCTTGGAAAAGAAATCATTACCACCGGGACGGCGTGGCACGCGGCGGGCACGGCCTCGGCGGTCGCCATCGTCCTGGTCCGAGTCACCACCATAACCCTGCTGCAACTCTGCGACTGTTGTGTGCAATGCATCGAGTCGTGCCACAACTGAGTCGAGTGTGGCCTTAGCGGCCGTCTGCGCAAGGTCGAGCTGATCACACCGCTCGGTCGTCGAGGAGATCGTTGAGTCCAGCCGTTCATGAATCGTCTGAATGTCGGTGACAAGCCCTTCAACTTGCGCCCGTATGCCCTGCATCTGGTTAGCCCCCGCGTCGACATCATCTGCCATGGTTAGCGCAAATACAAGAACAAAAGCGACGACAAAACAGGGGTGTAACGGCTCACAAGGCGCTCACACTAGTGCTGTTATCAAATTCTTATCCGTTCTTACCACGCACACAGGGGCGAGCTGCAACCAACCGGTGGAACTCGCGAAAGATTGGAGGAGCGATTGCTAGGAGAAACAAAATATGCTCGTCGTAGAACTATGTGGAGTTCTGGGAAGGCTGCACTCAAATGAAGGATTAGCACAATCAAACAATAATGCAAAGTTGAATTATAGTGCCAAACACGTAACAAGAGTTGCTGGTAACAAGGGAAAGCGAAAGAACAGAGGCAAAGGTGGAGAGGGCGCACCTCTTTTGTTTTTTTTTGTTCTATTTTTTTTTTCACAGAGGGTGCCCCAAAACTGATAATATGAACACAGAGGATCTCAAACAGCAAATTGTGGCACACACTTTTTCCGAAAGTACAGGGGTATTCCAGTAAAAAAAAGATACTCTCTCTCTCTCTCTCTAGAGTAAGGCGGATCACCTTCCTTCTCCCTGTTTTTTTTTCTTCTTTCCTTTTTTTTTGCACTTTCCTTTTTTTTTATTGCTTTCTATCTTTTTTTTTGACAGGGGAGGGGCGATCGGTGTAGTGGGATGGCGCGGCGCGGTTGTCGCGGGGGGAGGTGCGGTGGGTGCGGCTGGTAGGGTTGGCGAGCAGCGGAACGGCGGCGGCGGCGAAAACTAGGGTTAGATGAAAAACGAGAAACAAGAGATTAAACACAAGTAACCAGCAACAATTGAACGAGTAGGCACACAAATTCAACAAAGACACTTATTGAAAGAATGTGCGAGGCTAAACGGTTGCTGGGACAAAGGATCTAACCTGAAAAAATTTGTTTTGGTTTTTGTGGACTGTAGGAAGGGAAAAACACTCGGTAAAACTCACCGATCAACCTGGAAAGCTGATACCACTTGATAGAGTCGGAGTGCCCGATCTTTCGGTGAGTGGAGATAAATTCGACTTGGTGGAAGTAGACCCTCACGATCCGACTACGACGAGCGAACCCGAAGCGCCAATGCAATCGCTGAACCAACTCCCGATGCTTACCAACCTCGCCGGTGCGAGATCAGCCTGATCACGAAGATCGATTCCTGTCCGCAATCGAAGAACGAACAAGAAAAAGAGGCGAGCAATCTAAATATCACTCGAAGGTGGAGTTCTGAATCAACAAGGACAGCGCGTATTTGCGCGTGTTCAAGAGTAGCTAAAGCTAGATGTAAAACAAAACTCAAGTCGTAAACAAAAAGGACTCGGACTAAATAAAGGGGGCGCAGCCCCTGGAGTCCGGAGGGATCACGCGCGCCCAACCCTAGGCGCCCCACCTGGGCTGCCTGTTGGGCCATCTTCTTATCCCGATGGGCCTTCGTTCCTTAACACCATTATGAAGTTTAATTCTCTCGCACGGGCCCGAGTGATTGGCCCAACTGGATGATCAACTGTAGGCGCCTGAGGTGGAGGAGCAACTGGAGGCGCCTGAGGTGCTGCTGGTGTAGATGTACTCGTGGTGTCCTCATCAGTCAAGTTCCAGGCCGTCACCAATAAGGCTCGCTACGACCGCGAGGAGTTCCAGGCCACTACTGAAAAGGCCCTCCATGATGCTGAGGAGCTCACACAGCTGAAGGGAGAGCACGAAGCCCTTCAGAAGACCGTCGAGCGCATCCGGCGTGAGCGGCAGAAGGCCTGGCAGGACCGGGACTCCAAGATGGCCCGGAAGGAAGAGGCCGAGAAGGTGGTGGCCGACCTTGGGGCGGAGGTCAGTCAGCTCCAAGTGGAAGTGCTGGAGCTTCAGGCCTCCATGACCCAGGGGCTTGACCAGGAGTGCCAGCTGAAGGCTCAATCCGAGGGTAAGATTCTTTTTGTTTCTTTGTCTTTGTGGTGTTGCGGTGGTTTCTGATTTGGTAGGTCTTTCTGGATGAGCCTTGCAGACGAACTCACCCGGCTGAGGGAAGTCCTTGACACGGAGCGCGTCGAGCATGACAACCTGCGGGATGCGGTTTGCGTCGTCTGCGATGGCCTCAGCGTGGTCCAGGGGGAGGGGACGAGCTCGCTGGCGACTCGTGTCCTCGGGATGTACCGTCGGACCCGTGAGATCGCCCTGGAAGCGCTCCGTACCAGCGTGAGGTGGGCCTTTGGGGTCTTCGACTCCCACTACTCCGGCATCAACTTCGCCGGGATGAGCGGAGGGTACGCCGCCGGTTACTCCGAGGCCGAGGTGGACGAGATCGACGCGTCGGTGCTCAACCCGGCGGAGGCCTTGGCGAAGCTTCTGCAGGATGAAGCCATCCCACCCGAAGATCCCCGAATGAGTTAGCTGTATCAGGCTGGTATACTTCCTTGATGAATCCGGCCACCAAAAGCTTCTGGAGCTCCTCGCCGATGGCCTTGCGTCTCTCCTCGTCGAAGCGGTTCAGACCCTGCTTCACTGGCTTGGAGTCGGCCTTGATGTTCAAGGAGTGCTCGGCGACTTTCCTCGGAATGCCGGGCATGTCTGAGGGTTTCCACGCGAAGATGTCGCTGTTCGTGCGGAGGAAGCCGACGAGTGCGCTTTCCTATTTGGGAGATAGGGTAGCGCCGATCCGCACGGTCCGACCGTCGGAGCTGCTGGGGTTGAGGGGGACCTCCTTGACGCCTTCGGTGGCCTCGAAAGAGGTGGCCGACTGCTTGGAGTCAGGCTGATCCCGGCACCCTCCGCCAGCTGGACCGCCGAGTTTTCCATGAAGGTGATGGCTATGGCGTACTCGCAGAACTCCACATCGCATTCGTACGCCTTCTGGAAAGGCGTACCAACGGTGATGACCCCGTTGGGCCCCAGCAGCTTGAGCTTGAGTTAGGTGTAGTTGGGGATGGCTATGAACTTGGCGTAGCACGGCCGCCCCAAGATGGCGTGGTAGGTTCTGCAGAAACCTACCACCTCGAAGGTAAGGACCTCCTTCCTGTAGTTGGAAGGGGTCCCGAAAGTGACGGGCAGATCGATCTGCCTGAGAGGCATCGACTGTTTCCCCGGCACGATGCCGTGGAATGGCGCCTTGCTGGGGCGGAGGCGAGTGCGGTCGATCCCCATGGCGTCGAGGGTCTCGGCGTAGAGGATGTTGAGGCCGCTGCCTCCGTCCATGAGCACCTTGGTGAGGCGCGTGGTGCCGACCACGGGGTCAACGACGAGCGGGTAGCGTCCTGGCTGCAGGACGCATCCCGGGTGGTCGGACCGGTCGAAGGTGATGGCGGATCCCAACCAGTCGAGGAAAGCCGGTGTAGCAGGCTCGGTCGCATAGACCTCGCGGCGCTTCAGCTTCTGGCGGCGCTTCAAGTCGTAAGCCGCCGGGCCGCCGAAGATCATGAAGCAGCCGTCCACCTTGGGGAAGCCGTCTTCCTTCTCTTCGCTGTCCTTCTTCTCCTCGTCGGTCTTCCATCTCCGGTCACCCTTCACTGGGTTGCCTACAAAGTACCTCTACATGAGGTTGTAGTCTTTGTAGGCGTGCTTCACGGGGAACTCGTGCTTCGGGCACAGTCCCTCGAGCAGCTTGTCGAAGAAGCCGGGGGTGCCCTCAGGGGGCGGCTGTCCCCGCTTGCGCTCAACAGCGGCCACGAGGGGAGCCTCGCGCCGCTGCTTGTTCTTCTTTTTCTGCTAACGGTTGGAGGTCCCTTCGTCGGTGTCCTCCTCACGCTTTGCCTTGCCCTTGGAGCGATCGAAGATCGCTCCGATGATCTCCTCGCCCGAGGCGAAGCTGGTGGCGATGTTGAGGAGCTCCTCCGTGGTCCTCGGGCCCCGGCGTCCCATCTCATGGACGAGGGGCTGGCAGGAGGTCCCTTCCAGCCAGGCTCGCGCTGAGTCGGCCAAAAAGAGTGGTAGGTTGCGGATGATGAATAGGTCATCATCCGCCCCACCGGCCTGACATGCAAGCCGGTAGTCGTTGAGCCATAGCCCAGAGTTTGTCTTCCCGGAATACTTGACCACGTTCATTGGTTGCCTGAAGCGCGGGGGGAACGGCGCGTTCAGGATGCGCACTGAGAAGGCCCGGGGCCCCGCCGGGTGGGGGCTCGGGCTGCGGTCTTCTTCGCTGTCGTAGCGGCCGCCACGGTGGACGTGGTAGCCGCAATCCACCCCCTCCTCCCTGTCCACGCAGGAGTGTCTCCGCGCGTCCAGGGTGTTGCGAGCGTCGCGGATGGGGCCGACGCACCGGTGAACGGACTGAGCCCTGCCTCCTGCGGGCGGCGGTGTCCGTCGAGCGGGCGCGGCCTGGTTCGCCCTGGGAGGAGGCTGGTGAACAGACTCCCCCCGCCTCTCAAGGGGTGCGGTGGGCGCTGCCCTGCTGGTGTTTTGCCCGCGTCGTCGGGACGTGGAGCTTTCCGCCTGCTAGACGGCGGCGCACTCGAGCAGGTTGCGCACCTCTTGGTGCGCCTGGCGCTCCTCGGGCGTCGCCGGCTCTGGGAGTCGTTGGAGAAGGGCCGCTGCAGCGTCAATGTTCTGGCTGGCATTAGCGAAGAGCTGAGGATGCTCTTCGTCCATGCATATGCGCTGCTGGATGTCACGCACCCGTTGTCGTGCTCCGCCTTTGTTGCGGGGGCATTCGACCCCCTAGCGGGACGCCGCGCGCGCCTCCGGCTGCCGGAGTTGCACCGGGGCCTTAGCAAGGGCTCCGGTGGTAGCCGCGGCACGTGGTGGGGGAGTCCTTTCCCTCCCTTTGGCACCGTTATCATTGGAACCCTCAGAGTGCACGTCGTCCATGAGGCACTCGCGCGAGGGGTGGTGGCTCCTGTTGTCGGAGCCGGCGTCGGAAGTCGTCCTCGCCACACCCACGAGCTCGTTGCTCGCGGGCGACATGGTCATAGACTGCGCCAAGAGACGATCGTAGGTCGCTGCAGCATTGCGCAGCCCGAAGAGCCGTCCTTCCGAGGGAGGCCCCTCGGGGCGCGCCCGGCCGCTCGCCGCTATCCCGACGGCGGAGCCGGAGATGATGGGACGAGCGGGCAAGACAAGGAGAGGGATCAACTCGATCCCCTCCCCAGTGGCGAGGAAGTCCAGACTCCCGAAGCTGATCAGGGAGCCCGGAGCGAAGCTGGCATCGCAGTTGGCCATCTGAAGCTGGAGATGTACGCGCAAAGGTCCCCTACCTGGCGTGCCAAGTGTCGTTGTCAAGATTAGCGGGTCAAGACTTAGACTAGTAAATTTCTTTTATGCGCGTAAGGCTTCAGATGGTGCCGTGGGAGACACGGGATTTAGACTGGTTCGGGCAAGGGAATGCCCTACGTCCAGTATCGGGAGCTGCTCGTGTTGCCCACGCGGGGTTCTGTAGTAGGGGTTACAGGAACACGAGAGAGGGTGCTGATCCCAGGTCTCTTGGGTGTGCACTGATGCTCTAGGTGGGTATGAGTGTGTTTTGTTGGCTTGGAAGCCCCCCTTGTCTCCGGCCCCCGGTTCTCCTTTTATAGCGCAAGGAAGCCACCGAGGTTACAGGTGAGATCGGGTGGGAGGAGAAGTAAATGAGATAAACAAAGCTAAGTAAAAATACAACACGAGGGGAGGGACCAAGTCCCTAGGCCACCGGCGTCCTCGCCGGCCTTCGGCCCCTGCTGGCGCATCTGCCAGAGCAGGGCGGCCGCCGTCGCGTCCTGTCGATGGTCTCCTCGGCGGCTGTCGCCGCCGGGCATGATGATGGCGTTTCATCGTGGCACCCGTGTCCGTTGGGGGAGGCGGCGGATCCCGCCATCTTGCTGATGGCCCGCGGAAGGCGGACGTCGCGTCCCTGCCGCCGGACGCACGGGGCACGAGAATGGGCGCGGCTTCCCCCTGCTCCGGGCGGCGCAGGCCATGAGTGCCCTGTAGCGAATCGGAGGAGGCCGCAGCCACTGTAGCTTGTACTGCGCGGCTGCGCATGGATACTTGTGGCGGGTTGCGTCGGGGACACGGATGTCCTTCTGCCTGTCAGAACTGCAGCGTATTTATGGCGAGATTGACAGGGGGACCCACCAGATCCGCACCCGAGGCGGATACTTGTCTGGTGGGCCCGGGTTAGCCCAACCCCCTATGCCTTGAGTCGGGCGAGGCGGAATCTTGCGGTGGGGGGTCGGGCGCTCCCGACCCCAGGCCCGCGGGTCGGGCAAGGCGGAGCTTGGTCTTCCAGGGGTCGGGGACACCCGACCCCGAGACACTAGGTCGGGCGAGGCGGAGCGTGGCTCTTGCCTCCCATGTTGGGCCGACGGTAGCCTTTTTCGCTCTAGGCGGGCTTGGGCCTTTATGATTTGTTGTTTTCATGGGCTTTAGGAGGTCGTTAATATTTCTCCCCAACAAATAGGTACGCAAAAACGAAGAGACCGCAGGGGTACTGATTTATTCCATATGAAAGAAAGAAATAGAGTAAATAGTTGTATATGTAAAGAGTAGAATCATCACAGATGTTCGATATTCAATAGATTCAGGATGCCAGATCCATTTGCCCATTGGAGTCAGTATGTGTTGGGTTGGATGACCTCTTTAACAATGAGGGGACCCTCCCAAGGGGTGGCCAGTTTGTGCATGTCTCTGGTTGATTGTACTCGGCGAAGCACCAAATCGCCAACATTGAAGGACCGTTCCTTGACGTTGCGGTCATGATAACGCCGTATCTACTGCTCATGGTACACATGCTATAGGAGAGCTGCCACGCGATGCTCTTCAAGGTTGTCTATGTCAACTTGCCGACTTCTTTCTACCTTGCCTTCTTCGTAGGATAGCTTCTGAGTCCTATACCATGAAGTAGGGGGCGTAGCCGGTGGCCCTACTTTTCTGAGTTCTTAGGCCCCAGATTACGTGAGGCATCTTAGGTAGCCACTTGGTGGCGTACTTGGATGCATCGTCAAAGATGCAAGACTTGAGGGACTGGAGGACCATCGCATTTACATGTTCCACTTGGTCGTTGCAGTGTGGGTGCGCTACTGAGGAGTAATACATGTCAATGAGATTGTCTTGGCAAAAGTCCCAGAACTCGGCGCCTGTAAACTGTGCGTCCAGGTCAGTTATAATTCTGTTAGGCACTCCGAAGCGATGCATGATTTCTTCCACGAATTGGGCGGCTTTGGCTGACTCGATACTGGTGACAGGCTTTACTTCTATCCATTTTGTGAACTTGTCAACGGCCACAAAAATGTGTGTATAGCCGCCTGGGGCTAATTTGAAAGGTCAGACCATGTCCAACCCCCACCATGCGAAAGGCCATGATGGGGGGATGGTACATAAGGCCTGAGCCGGAAGGTGCTGCTATTTGGAGAAGAACTGACACCCTTTGGAATGCTTGATGGGTTCCTTTGCATCGGCTACTACCGTGTGATGGGTTACGAGGTAGGCTACGCTAGCGCAAAACAAAATTTTCCACCACGTAAACTAGGAAAAATGCCGTATATGGATCACGGGATTACCACTAGATGCGCAGATGCGAAAGTTGATGAAGCGCGTCGGGGCAGTGTAGTAGATCACATGTCACTGCAGTGTAGTCGAACACGTCCATGTCTAGCAGCTCCTCAGCAGCTTGTCCACGTGCAACGGTGTCCTACTCGCGCGGCAGCTCCTCAAGCTCCTCGTCGGCTCGTCAGGCTCTTGTGTGGTAGCTAGTCCAAGTGTTGCAGATGCAACACCTCAAAGGTAACCTCCGCGAGTGCAACAAGGCAAGGGCGTGGGAGGCGCGGCTGCTGCTCGTGCGAAAAGAAATGAAACCCTAAGCCGCCCCCACCCCCCAATATATAAAGGGGTCCCTAACAGGCCTCTGGGTCCAAGGCCCATTAGTACTCCTAAACTTGGTCCATTCGGATCAAATCCTCATTAGGCTTCCAGCCCCTTAAGGGCTCGTTCGGTTGTCTGGGAATAGATCAGCACCAAGATTTATTCCGGGCTAGGATCAAGTGAAACCCCCTGTTTCATTCAATCCCCCTGTTTTCATTCCTCTCTTCATTTTCTTAATTCCCGTGACCTTTTGCTGTTCGGTTGGGCAGGATTGAAGTTGGATCGGGAATCTCCATATTAGAACCAAAAGTTACTATCGGTAGTACAACACAAGCTCATTTCTACACAAGCTAAAAAATAATAGCTGGTTGCAACAAAGATATCTTTGACAAGTTTACGGCAGCCGCTGCCCATCTACAGGCTGCAGCTTCTGCATTGCATTGCCACAAATTTATGATCACACGGTGTACTACTGGCAATGTTCAAAAAACATCTCACAGTGAAAAGGCTTTCTTACTACAACAGAAGATGGACAACAATACCACAGTAAAATTGTATGGCTCTGAAATAGAATAGAACCACCATTGCATGGTCACCTGACATGGTCACCTGACAAAGCGGCAAGAACTCACCTGCCAGTTCTTTGTGCTGCAGATGCTGTAGAAACAAAAGAGATTTCAGATCCCTCACCAGCACTTGTCATAATTAAACAATCTAGTACAACCAAAAGACTCCAGATCCCTCACCAGCACTTGTCCTAATTGAACAAACTAGTACAACCAAATAGAAACAAAACCACCAGTTCTCTGACAACATTTTATGCTTCTTAGTGATGCAGTTGAAGCACCGACTCCAGATCCCTCACCAGCACTTGTCGTTTGAGTGCTGCATAAACATATTTTTCAAAATGACATCAGTTTGTTAAAAATACTAATCACTGATTAGTCATGAACACACAAAGTTAAACTAATTTGCAACCTAATATATAGTCCATAAGCGCAAATTCCTGTCAAAGCAATTCCCAATGCAAGATAGTAGGTGCAGCAAGGCCCAAACTAAGTCTAGAATGAGACTGCTTTCTGTCTGTAAATTAACTAGTGATCATGACTTAATTCAAGGTCTGAGCATATATAAAATAGAGTAAACATTATGATCTCCAATGGTGAGTGCTGATGTCTCATAAGGTATCTATGCTCAGATAGCAATATTAATGAGGTAAGTAGACAGTGAATTCATGAGGTAAGTAGACAGCGACTTTACCTGCTAGGCCATCTCATTTCTAAGCCAAATCAAAGCGGATTCTTCATCTTCTTCACTAGCACAAATAAAAGTCTCTCTGTTTTCCTTGCTCTTGGTGAAGATTGCATAAGCTTTAGCCTTTTCCTGTTTGGTCACTTCCATTGTGTTGATAATCGATATGCACTTTTTGATGGAGTATTCATCACCTTTAGCAGCCTCCTTTTCTCTTGTCTCATTTTCTCTTGCTAGCTGTTGAGCTTCATCTTCTGCTTGCTTTGTCCTCATTTCAAGGAATCTCTCCATCATAGCTTCAATTTTTGCACTCTTTCTAGGTCTTTGTCCTTCCTTTTGTGGTTTCTTTCTTGATGCAGCCATTCTTCGTTGTCCACTTCTTGCCTCCTCTTCTTTATCTCTTGCATCCTTTTCTTCATCCTCTTCATCACGTATCTCATGAATTTCCTGTAGGGCTTCTTCCTCAGCTTCTTCCTCTACAACATCAATTTGTTGAAGGGGCTCTTCCACACGTTTTGACTCAATAGAAGTGAAATTGTATGTCCCTTCAGCCAGATGACCTACATTATGTGCGGCTTATAGATTCATTGCTAAACAAGAACAATTGATGGAAATACGAGAGTTCAGACACACAAAACACTATTTCTCATATATTCTGTCTGGTGCTATCCATGTCCAGTCTAAATGGGTACAGATTACAAATGCAATGCGGGGAGATGACTTCCAAACAATTGTACATCACGTTCACCTCCAAAAATCATAAAAACTAAGCAATAATAATTGCACCAGGTTCAGCAATAATGCAAATACACGAATAACTTACGCAACATTCAGCACCAAGCTATAACACAGATTCAACACTGATATAAGACAATTCTTAAGTCATTGCTACTCATTGCCTTCTTTTCTTGGCCACATCAAGCAGAGAGCACGCCAGGCCATTGCTGCAGCTCTTGCAGGCTGTAGCAGCAGCACCAGGTAAATCAGAAATCAAGCACCAGGTAAAGCACATACGCATGCACACATTCAGATGATGAATTGCAGACCTGAAACCCACTCAGCTACTGCTACCTAAGGATCTTACAAATGACCGCCACCACCAGACCAGGACCATCTAGCGATCGAGATATTACGAGGAAATTGATTCTAAGGATGAGAATAGCACTGCTACTTGGATCCACAACTTGCGAACAATTAAGCAGGAACACATAATGGAAATGGATGCGTCCACTGTTGGGATACGAGGTAGGCTACACTAGCGCAAATCAAAATTTCTACCGCGTATAACCAGGAAGAACTGCCGTATAAGGATCACGGGATTACCACTCGACGCACTACTGGTGCGGAAGATGTAGATATGCGTCGGTGCAGTGAAGACGATCACGTAGTCGTACGTAGTCGATCACGTACAGCAGCTCCTCAGCAGCTCGTCCACGTGCAGCAAGATCGCCTCCGGTGCCGCGGCTCGTCGTCGGCTCGTCGTGGCTCGTCGGCGGCTCGTCGATGGCTCGTCCAAGTGCTGCAGGCGCAACACCTCCAAGGTATCCACACATGCAGGGAGGAAGCGTCGCAAGCCGGATTGCTAGATCCGCGAGTTGCAACAGGCGAGGGCGTGGGAGGCGCGGCAAGTGTGTTTTGCCAAAAGGTGTAAACCCTAGGGCGCCCCCACCCCTCTATTTATAGAGGTTCCTGATGGGCCTCTGGATCCGAGGCCCATTAGTACTCCTAAACCTAATCCAACTCGGATCAGATCCGAATTGGGCTTCCAACCCCTTAAGTGTGTGACCCTATGGGTTCGGATACGTATAGACATGGCCCGAGTACTCCTACTCGGCCCAATAGTTGGTAGCGGCCTCTAGCAAGACGTGCCAACTCCTATACGCACACGAAGATCATATCAGACGAACCATCACAACATAATATACATGTTATTCCCTTTGCCTCACGATATTTGGTCTAGCTTCAAGCCAACCGCTCTTTCTCGATCCTGTGATTCGGAATCCCTTTGTAGGTTAACTCTTAACCGTACGTAGCATGGCCATGCATTTTCGGATCCGATCACTCGAGGGGCCCAGAGATATCACTCTCAATCAGAGAGGGGCAAATCCCATCTTGATTGACCATGTCTCATAGCATGCTTCTTGACAAACCCGAAAGCTACCTTTATAACTACCCTGTTACGGCGTAGCGTTTGATAGCCCCTAAGTAGGTCGATCCACATCTAGAATACATGCGACAATCTCAGGTCTAAGGACAAAGCGTATATGTTGTTTAAAGAGAGAACTACTTCTCATGTTGGGTCAGTCCTAACACATGTCTCCACATGTGTCCACATTATTAGTTCAACATCTCCATGTCCATGACTTGTGAAACATAGTCATCAACTAATACATGTGCTAGTCTAATATTCATGTGTGTCCTCACATGAACTCCGACTAGGGACAACTTTAGAATAACCATACAAGTAAAGAGTTTCACATACAATTCACATAATTGCAAATCAATTCAAGTAGCCTTTAATGGATATTCAATGAACACAATATACAAATCATGGATACAAATGGAATATCATCATCTCTATGATTGCCTCTAGGGCATACCTCCAACATGCACACCATGGACAAATTAATACATTGGAACTCAAATACTACTGGAACATGATGACTCCATGGAAGGTAGAAAAGAGCCAAGCTGAAACACTGAATTCACCTGAATCGACCACACCAGCTGGTACAGGTTGGACTCCAAGATACAAATACTAGATGGACTACAACACAGTGGATTCATTCTGCTGCTGCTGCTGCTCCCTTGCAACGGTACAGGTTGTGCCGCTGCATGGAATTCAAAAACCGGAGGTGGTGGACTTGGTTGGACTTGACTAGCTGTGACGATCCACGACTCAGCTAGTACGACTCCGAGACGGATCTTACAAATGACCGCCGCCACCAGACCTGGAAGGCCCTCATCAGGTTCGGGTACTCTCGGCCTTGCCCACTGAAATCACATTGAGGCCCTTCGGGTACCTCCGGAGCCAACCGAAATCTACCAGCATTGGCCTGAACCAGGTCTGAAAGAAGCTGAACCGTTTATCCCCAGTACAATGGAGATCCCCTTTGTGATGGAATCGACTAGTTCATCAGGCCTTTGAGTGCCTCTCATGCCTCTCACGCGAGATCAAGAAAATCAGGCCATGGCAGCCAACTGCAGGCACGCACAAACAGCACGACGGAGCCGGCAAGTAGGAGAGAAGAGAAGGCGACGGCTCACCGGCGAGAAGGCAGCAGTCGCTGTCGCGGTGGTGGCCGTCGAAGATGTGCTACGCCACCATGCCGTCACCTCGCGTCGCCACGCCGCCACCTCGCGCCGCCGCCTCGTCGCCTCGTGCGCCGCCAGCGGAGTCTCCTCGCGTCGCGTGTGGCCAGGAAGCGATCCACCAGGGATGAGGTGCGGATTGATTCCGGGCCAAGGAAGGAAGGATTGAAATCGTTCCGGTCCAGGTTTGGTTTCGGGCCAGGCCAACCGAACAGTAATTTTTGTATTGGGTCGTATTCATTCCGGGCCGTTCCAATCCGTCCGGATTGGGCTGCAATCCAGGCCATTCCGGCCAAACCGAACGGGCCCTAAGTGTGTGACCCTATAGGTTCGTATACGTATAGACATAGCGCGAGTACTCCTACTCGTCCAATAATTGGTAGCGACCTCTAGTAAGACGTGCCAACTCCTATACACACACGAAGATCATATCAGACGAACCATCACAACATCACGTACATGATATTCCCTTTGCCTCACGATATTTGATCTAGCTCCATGCCGACCACTCTTTCTCGATGTTGTGATTTGGAATCCCTTTCTAGGTTAACTCTTAACCTCACATAGCATGGCCATACACTTCCGAATCCGATCACTTGAGGGGCCGAGATATATCTCTCTCGAATAGAGAGGGGCAAATTCAATCTTGACTGACCATGCCTCACAGCATGCTTCTTGACAAACCCAAAAGCTACCTTTATAACTACCCAGTTACGGTGTAGCGTTTGGTAGCCTCTAAGTAAGTCGATCCACATCTTGAGTACATGTGACAATCTCAGGTCTAAGGACAAAGCGTACACGTTATGTAAATAGAGAACTATGTAACTCACGTTGGGTCAGTCCTAGCACATGTCTCTACATGTGCCCACATTATTAGTTTGACATCTCCATGTCCATGACTTGTGAAACATAGTCATCAACTAATACATGTGCTAGTCTAATATTCATGTGTGTCTTCACATGAACTCCGACTAGGGATAACTTTTAGAATAACCATACAAGTAAAGAGTTTCACAAACAATTCATATAATTGCAAATCAATTCAAGTAGCATTTAATGGATATTCAAGGAACACAATATAAAACATGGATACAATAGAATATCATCATCTCTATGAATGCCTCTAGGGCATACCTCCAACAGTCTCCCACTTGCACTTGAGTCAATCTAGAAGATATCTAATACCCATTGCTCTTATGTGCGCATCATGCTTAGACTGCGGGAGAGGCTTTGTCAAAGGATCAAAAATATTTAAATCTATGTGTATTTTGCATATCTTGATCTCGCCTCGGTTAACGAAGTCTCGAATGAGATGAAATCACCGCATTACGTGTTTATTCTTCTGGTGATTCCTTGGCTCCTTTACTTGCTCAATAGCCCCATTGTTATCACAGTAGAGATTCAATGCGCTAGATGCATTCGGGAACACATTAAGCTCAATAAGGAAATTCCTTATCCAAACACCCTCCTTCACGACTTCTAAAGCCGCGATGTACTCGGCTTCTGTTGTAGAATCAACCACCGTCTCTTGCTTGGAACTCTTCCAGCTAACAGCACTACCGTTTAGCGTAAACACAAATCCTAATTGTGATTTTGAATCGTCTTTGTCGGCTTGGAAACTAGCATTGGTGTAACCTGTTACAACGAGCTCATCCTCACCTCCATAGATGCGGAACATATCTTTAGTCCTTCTGAAGTACTTAAGAATGTTTTTCACCACCGTCCAGTGACTCTCACCCGGATTAGACTAATGTCTTCTTGTCATACTTAGCGCATATGAAACATCTGGGCGAGTACTTATCATTGCATACATGATAGATCCGATAGCCGAAGCATATGGCACTCTACTCATGTGATCCCGCTTATCAGTGGTCAAAGGACACTGAGTCTTGCTAAGGTGTATGCCATGTGACATAGGTAAGGACCCTTTCTTCGCCTCTTCCATGCTGAACCGTTTCAACACTTTGTCAATGTATGTATCTTGGCTTAATCCTACAAGCCTTCTCGATCTATCTCTATAGATTTTGATGCCCAGAATATATGCTGTTTCCCCTAAGTCTTTCATTGAAAAACTATTTTTTAGTGAAGTCTTTACAGACTCAAGCATAGGAATGTTGTTTTCATTTAGTAATATGTCATCCACATATAAGATTAGAAATACTACAGAGCTCCCACTAACCTTCTTGTAAACACGAGTCTCTTCTTCGTTCTTAATGAAGACAAACCCTTTGACTACTTCATCAAAATGAATGTTCCAACTCCTAGATGCTTGCTTCAACCCATAAATGGATTTTTGAAGTTTGCACATCTTTCTAGCATTGTTTGGATCGACAAAACCCTCGGGCTGCATCATATACACGTCCTCAGTTAGATTTCCATTTAGAAAAGCTATCTTGACATCCATCTATCATATTTCATAATCGAAATATGCAACTATAGCTAGAATAATCCGAATAGATTTAAACATCACTACGGGTGAGAAGCTCTCGTCGTAGTCAACTCCTTGAACTTGTCGAAAACCTTTTGCGAAAAGTTGAGTTTTATAGATGTGAACATTTCCATCCATATCCCTCTTCTTTTTATAGATCCATTTGCACTCTATGGCTTTAACACCATCAGGTGGGTCAACCAAGTTCCAAACTTGATTCTCTCTCATGGACTCTATTTCGGATTGCATGGCACTCTGCCATTTTTTGGAGTCTGGTTCCATCATTGCTTCTACATATGTCGCAGGCTCATCATTGTCCAACAATAATATTTCCCGCATTTCGCGGAACCTTGCCGACCTTCGTGGTTGTGGCAGTGCTTCTCTTGCCATGGGTATCTCAACTTGTTCTGCTATGTTAGCATCACTCGTTGATTCTTGCCTGATTGGCTCATCCCGAACTTCTTCAAGACGCACTGTCTTTCCACTCTTCTCCCCTTCGACTCAAACTCTTTCTCTAGGAAAACATCATTCCGAGCGACAAACACTTTGCTCTCTGATCGGTTGTAGAAATAGTATCCTAAAGTTTCCTTTGGATATCCCACAAAAATGCACTTATCCGACTTGGCTGTAATCTTGTCCGACTGAAGTCGCTTGACAAATACTTCACATCCCCAAATCTTTAGAAAAGAAAAACTAGGAGTCTTTCTAGTCCACATCTCATATGGTGTCTTAACTACGGATTTAGACGGTACCCTATTAAGTGTGAAAGCTGTTGTTTCTAGAGCGTATCCCCAAAATGATAACGGTAGGTCCGACTGGCTCATCATTGATCAAACCATGTCCAATAAAGTTTAATTACGATGCTCGGATACACCATTTCTCTGAGGTGTTCTAGGTGGCGTAAGCTGTGGATTAATTCCGCAGCTCTTCAGATGATTGCTAAACTTGTGGCTCAAATACTCGCCTCCGTGATCAGATCATAAGGCCTTAATTTTCTTGCCACGCTAATTTTCAACTTCATTTTGAAATTCCTTGAACTTTTCAAAGGTTTCAGACTTGTGCCTCATCAAGTAGACATAGCCATATCTACTAAAATCATCAATAAAAGGTATGAAATATTGCAATCCTCCTCTAGCTGTCGTGCTCATTGGTCTGCATACATTGGTATGTACGAGTTCCAACAAGTCTAATGCTCTCTCAAGAAAACCTGTGAAAGGTGCCTTGGTCATCTTGCCTAGCAAGCATGCCTCACATATCTCGTATGATTCAAAATCAAACGAAGTTAAAAGTCCATCAGAATGGAGCTTCTTCATGCGCTTTTCACTTATATGACCCAAACGACAATGCCACATGTAGGTAGGACTCAAATCATTAGACTGAGGCATTGTAGCACTTATGTTATAGACATGTGAATCATTAAGATTTAAAACAAACAATCCATTCACAATGGGTGCAAAAGCCATAAACATATTATTCTTAGAGATCACACAACCATTGTTTTCACTCGAAAATAAATAACCATCCTTCATCAAGCATGAAGGAGATATAATGTTTTGATTTAAACTAGGAACAAAATAACAATTATTCAACTCCATAATAAATCCTGACGGGAGGTGGAGTTGCATTGTCCCGATGGTCAACGTAGCAACTCTTGCATTATTGCCCACACGGAAATCAACTTATCCTCTTTTCACGCTTCTACTTCTTATCAGTCCCTGCATTGAATTGCAAATATGAGCAACCAATCCGGTATCAAATACCCAAGAATTAATAATTGTATCAGCGAGAAATATGTTGTTTATAACATTAATAACAAGCGTACCTGAGGTGGAAGTACTCTTACTTCCGCCATTCTTCAACGAAGCTAGGTACTGCTTGCAATTTCTCTTCTAGTGACCAAGTTCGTGACAATAAAAGCACTTTTTATCTGGAGCAGGTCTAGCTTTAACCTTGGGCACTGGGTTTGGCTTGGAGACAATCTTGCCCTTTTTCTTCCAAGAATTACCCTTCTTCTTAAAGCTAAGCTTGTTCTGTATTGCCATCACATGGCTGCTACCAGCACTTTTCTTAATATCAGCATCTGCTGTTTTAAGCATGCCACACAGTTCATTCAGACCCTTCTCCGTCCCATGCATATGGTAGTTTGAGATGAAGTTCCCATAGCTAGATGGAAGAGACGAAAGAATGAAATCAGTGGCCAACTCTTGGCCTAGTGGAAAGCCCAGCTTCTCCAACTGTTGAGTGTAACCAACCATCTTAATTATGTGTGGTCCTACTACTGCACCTTCTGTTAGCTTGCTCTCAACAAAGGCCTTAGACACATTGAACCTTTTAGTCCTGGCCTATGTCTGTCTCTAAGCTCAACGATCATATCGTACGCCTCATGATTTGTTTCAACTGCATTTGCAGTTTGGGTTCCATGCAAGCAAACATAAGGCAGCTTACTTCAAGATTAGCATCACATGCTTTCTTGTAAGCATTCTTAATAGCAGCAGGTGCATCATCAACAGGTCCTTCTGGTAATGGGGTGTCCATAACATCTTCCTTTTTCTCGGCCTTGAGAACAATTCTCAGGATATGGATCCAATCCGTATAGTTTGTCCCATTTAGCTTGTCCTTCTCAAGGACTGAACGCAAAGCAAATGGTATGGTGTTGCTAGGTGTCATTTATCTACAACAAATAATAATGCAAAATATTAAGACAAAAGTATCCATGACAGAGTAAATCACATTAATCTTTGAATAGAATCTACTCCCACTAAAATCAATATCCCTTTATCTATACTTAGTGATTCAGAATTCACAACTAACAAGTCTACTAGTGAGCTTCAGCATCACCGCTAGCAAACAAGGTAGATCAGTAAGCAACTTCTTGCTAATCATATCACATATGACTCCTGTTGTTGGGTGGCATCTCCATGTCTCAGCGCCCAACCTTTATGCCCCAAGGTCCTTAACCGTTAAGATAACCTTGTTAAGCAAACCAACCCTTATGTGTGTAAGTATCTGATATGAACCCGTCTAGTCAAGGAAAACCAGTGGCACCCTAATTTTACAGACCCACCACCAATTGTACAAGACATGGGATGGTGCAAGTTTTAGTTGGGAGGGTATACTAACTTAATCACATCATGCAAGAGTAAAACAAAGAATAGAATTCGCACAGTTGTGACACGGTATGGCCTAATTTCTTATGGTGATCTCCATCTTCATAGAACCTGTGCATCATGATGATCTCCATCTTCATGATCCATGTGCGCCATCCTCCTAGCGATGAGTCCTCCAAGAAATAGTACAAGCTATTAGATCTAATCAGGTAGTAAAGAAGGTTACGTAGTTGTTTGGATCATCACAGATTGACACGCAGGTCATTAATTACATTAATGTGATAATAGATATGGCTCCAGCCGTATTGCTGTACGCATGACACATATGTCATGAATTGGTTACACACATGCATTATATATACAGGGGCCATACCAATCATAAAATCCTGCAAAACAGAGTTAGGCGTTCTAACGTTCCAAACTTAAACGGCCCAAAACTCCATCTTCCAAGCTGATTTTGGGAAATCTAATTTTGCCAAAAATGACGAAGTGGTTCAATTTCATGTGTAACTTTTTCTGTAGATCAATTTTCATATAAAATTCACCTCGATCTGAGATCATACTGAAAAGTTAAGGTCGTTTTACTGAAACACATGATCTCGGTAAATAATCCGATCCAATAGTTGATCCAATCGACTACTACGCATCATATGCAATCACATTGATCTTCGCTCGCTGCAACTGGCATTACGTGTATCACTTAACTCCGATGGTCAAAATCCGACCGGTTGGAGTATGTCGTTACATGACCATTGCAGCAAGAACACGAAACCAGATCATAGATCAATCTGAAAAACCGCATATCTCCAAATGCACACATCCCGAACCCATAACAAAACAGCTACGGCTCTGATACCACTGATGGGTTACGAGGTAGGCTACACTAGCGCAAAATAAAATTTTCTACCGCATAACTGCCATATATGGATGACGGGATTACCACTAGACGCGCATATGCGAAAGTTAATGACGCGCGTCGGGCAGTGTAGTCGATCACACGTTGCTGCAGTGTAGTCGAACACTTCCACGTCCAGTAGCTCCTCAGCAGCTTGTCCACGTGCAGCGATGTCCTACTTGCACGGAGGCTCGTCAAGCTCTTGTGCGGTAGCTCATCCAAGTGCTGCAGATGTAACACCTCCAAGTAACCACATGTGTGGGGAGAAAGCATCGCAAGCCGAATTGCTAGGTCCGCGAGTGCAACAAGACGAGGGTGTGGGAGGTGCGGCTGCTACTCGAGTGAAAAGGGATGAAATCCTAAGCCGGCCCCACCCCTCAATATATATAGGGTCCCTAACAGGCCTCTGGGTCTGAGGCCCATTAGTACTCCTAAACCTGGTCCAATTTGGATCAAATCCTCATTAGGCTTCCAGCCCCTTAAGTGTGTGACCCTATAGGTTCGTATACGTATAGACATGGCGCGAGTACTCCTACTCGCCCAATAGTTGGTAGCGGCCTCTAGCAAAACGTGCCAACTCCTATACGCACACGAAAATCATATCAGACGAACAATCACAACATCACATACATGCTATTCCCTTTGCCTCACGATATTTGGTCTAGCTCCAAGCCGACCACTCTTTCTCGATGTTGTGATTCGAAATTCCTTTCTAGGTTAACTCTTAACCTCACGTAGCATGGCCATGCATTTTCGGATCCGATCACTTGAGAGGCCCAGAGATATCTCTCTCAAATAAAGAGGGGCAAATTCCATCTTGACTGACCATGCCTTACAGCATGCTTCTTGACAAACCCGAAAGCTACCTTTATAACTACTCAGTTACAGTGTAGCGTTTGGTAGCCCCTAAGTAAATCGATCCACATTTTGAGTACATGCGACAATCTCAGATCTAAGGACAAAGCGTACACGTTGTGTAAAGAGAGAACTATGTAACTCGTGTTGGGTCAGTCCTAGCACATGTCTCTACACTTGCCCACATTATTAGTTTGACATCTCCATGTCCATGACTTGTGAAACATAGTCATCAACTAATATATGTGCTAGTCTAATATTCATGTGTGTCCTCACATGAACTCCGACTAGGAACAACTTTTAGAATAACCATACAAGTAAAGAGTTTCACACACAATTCACATAATTGCAAACCAATTCAAGTAGCCTTTAATGGATATTCAAGGAACACAATATAAAACATGGATACAATGGAATATCATCATCTCTATGATTACGTCTAGGGCATACCTCCAACATCGTCCAGTCCTCGTCCTCGGGGGCTTGACGCCTATTTTAGGTCGGCATGCCTCCGTGGCTCCGCCAGTCCTCGTACTCGGGGGGCTGGGGGCGTACTTCAGGTCGGCATGCCTCCGTGGCTCACCCAATCCTCGTACTCCGGGGCTGGACGCTTACTTCTGGTCGGCGGGTCTCTGTGGCTTCGCCTATCCTTGTGCTCGGGCACTAGAATTTGCTCCTGGGATTATATTTTTCTTCTTTGACCATTTGACCGATTATACTAATCGCTTCAATGCTCGGGGGCTACTCCTTTAGATTGCGTCTTGCGACGCCCTCCATGTCCTTCGCTTCGACCTGTTAGATGCTCGTCATCCAACAACTCGGCACTTAACTTCGCTCTGCGCGTATGGCTCTGCGTTTGCGCGAATTTTCTTCTTTTTTAGCACTGCGCAACCTCTTCGTCACTATGACGCCATCGCAGCTTCAGCCAACTGCATTCTAAGCTTCGCTTGATGACCTCAGGTTCTTGTTCGCCTACACATCGCTCGGGGGCTTGAGGGATATGGGTACCCCATGGGTCCCTCCCAACCAGGATACTGGCCAATCCTGACAAGTGGGCCTGCTCGACCAGAACATGCGGGCTAAGGACATGAAGATACTTGGAACACAAGTTAAGGAGACCGGACGATTCAAATCAGGCCGGATATTGCGGAATACATGTTGTAATCGACTCAGATTGCTTTCCATGTAACAACCAAGTAGATTAGATTCAAACCGACTTGTAACCCTAGGTCGTCAACCTATATAAGGCGGCCAAGGTTTCCTCCCAAGGGCAACCCAACGCATCTCAATTCTCAATAAATACAAACCACAAGAATACATGAAGTAGGGTATTATTCTCCGGAGGCTTAAACCTGTCTAAACCCTCATGTTCTTGTGATCACCTTTGAGTTCTTGGTTTCGCAATTCCCTCTGCCTACAAATCAACCACTTGGGTAACTAAATCTGACAATGAAAAATTTTTAAAGTATTTTTTTAACATGAAGCATCAAGTTCTAAGTCTCGTAACAAAAATCTGAAATTAAAACTCAACTTGTACGTGAAGAAAAAAATAAAAATATAATTAGGGGTATATTGGACCGAATGAAATAATAGAAATATAATTAGGGGTATATTGGACCGAATGAAATAGTAAAAATATAATTAGGGTATATTGGACCGAATGAAATAGTTTGGAAGAGTAAAGTGAGTCTAAATTTTACTTAGGGGTTTAAGTGGACAAAATAAATAAAAGAGGGGAGGAAAATGGATTTTTTTCATGAAAAGAACTTGATTTTATCTTAATAAGGTGGTACCAGGATTTGAACTAGGACCGATAAACGGGATTAGAGTCCAACGCTTTCTGTGGGCGGCTGTTAACTTCGGGCCCAATAAAACAACAGAAAATTACAATAACTTAAATAAAAACCTGAATCTCAAAACGATATGAGCCATCGATTTTTTGACCGAAAACAAGACTAGAGAGTGGACGGGTATTATAGGGAAAGTACCTTTAATAAAGTATAGCTTTTGGCTTACAGAAGCGGCTGTTTGTTTCTCGATTGAGGCCAACAAAAAGCTGAAGATTTCATTTAACTGGTCAATCGTGCTACTGGGCTTACAGTTTTCTTTTTTTTTTTGAACTATAAATCTGGGCTTACAGTTTTCGAGAGGCAGGCTACTGGGCTCACTCAATCGATCCTAGCCCACTCCAGCACCTCTGTCAGGCGAGTCCACAAACCCTCCGCTCCGTAGCCCGCACACCCCTTCATCACACAAGCGCTCGCCGGAGAGGAGAAGGGACGAAACCCTAGCTTGTGGCGGCGGCGGCGGAGAAGGAGAAGATGATTTACGACGTGAACTCGCCCCTCTTCCGCTCCTTTCTCAGCCAGAAGGGCGGCGCCGACAAGAGGTATGCCCGCTCCATCGCTCCCTCCACTCCCTGCCTTTCCGCACGCTGTTATCGTCCGTTTTGTGTTTCGGTCTATGGCGTCCGAATTCACGGGGTATCGCGCGTGTCGTGGTGCGTTTCTCAGACGTGTGAGATTTGAATGGTGCGAGAATCCAAGCTCCTCAAAATTAGGGGAACGGCCCCTTTTAGGAACAGGGGTTAGAGGCTGGGGATGCTGTAGTCCTCCATCGTTGGGGTGTTCCGTGGGCGATTCCTTTTTGGGGAGATTTTTGTTTTGCGGGCTCAGATTTTGATGTTGGAGCTATTGATGTTTGATGTTGGATTGGAGGGAAGAAGAGGACGCGATGATATATTTAGGTTCCAGTATATAATTCTTGCACATTCTGGTTCCTGTAACAGTGGAAGCCCGTTCATTATCAGACTGGTCATATGTTGTGTTCATCGAATTAAATAGTGAGTGGATGTCTACTGATCTTGCTTTGTTGGTTGAACAATATAATACTTGTGTACTGTGTGCTTTTTCTTCCTGATCTATGATACAGAATTAGATATAGTTTTTCTTGTATTATCATATTATTAAAAGGTGCTTCAAATCCAGTCACTTAGTGAGAAGATTTCCTGGTGCTAGTATATGGATATGTGCCTAAGATTTGGAATGTCAAACGATTGATGTCATATAGTATGAAATAACTTGTTTCGTCATCTATTTTGATGAAATGGCTTTCCAGTTTTTCTGGTTATGCAGTTAATGATGACAATATACAAGGAGGTGATAGGTGTGGGTTGGTGTTTCGAGAGATATTGGGTCGCTTTCTTTTCATCTCTTGCACACATGTGCATGCTCGGGTTTGAGTGCCTCATGGGAGACACTTGTTAAGTCTAGGCTTTCTGGCAAGGAGGCCATTTGGTTTGCCCCTTCTATGATTTGATTTTTTGCATCCTTTTTCTTTTGTTCACCTTTTCCTAGTGTGAAATTGAGTTAGTTTACCCACCTCATACAGTTCACAGGAGCAAATTATCCAAACAGCCCTCCCCACTCCACACACCCACCCCACCCACACACCCAAATGTTTTACATAGAAATTTCATCTTGGTAGTGACAAGCTGATTGCTGTCAAAGAGAGACGCAGGTAAGGAGGACCAAGATTGGTAATTATGTTGTAGGATTAATTCTCGCATTTATACATTAATTGCCACATCGGTCCTACCAAATTAATATTGGTTCAAACTGTACATTGCTATAGTCTACACTTATTTATTGTAGAAGATGCCATACCTATAGTTATATTGGAGCCATTGTATGCACAGAAGCGTGTGTACCTTATGTCAGCTGCTTTCATTGTCTATTGTCCTATGATGTCCTTCGACTATTAATGGCTTCTGGAATAATACATGTATATCGACTGGTGGGAACACATTTATGTGGGGGTAATGTTGGCATACTTCTGTAGCTATGCTGATTTACATTTCTGATAAGCTCCAAAGGGTTCATTTGCATTGAATAGAGCTGTCTGTCTTGTGCAGACATCTGGCAGTTCAGATAGTACTTTTAGGGCTTTCATTAGACTTAACTGTGGTGAGTTTTCAGCTTGCATGATCATATTGTATCATTTCACTCAGGAGTAGATGGATTGATCTTTTTAACAAACTGCATAGTTTTGTTTCTGTGTTATCTAATATGTTATCAACCTTTTACCTGGTTAAAGAAGCCTTTTATCTTCTTTTATGGTATTTTTTAATTGTTTTGAACTGCTAAAAAGTTTTTTTTTTATTTTTTCAATTGTCTTGAGACAAGAATTTCTTGTATCCATGTTTTTCTTAAGGTGGATGATAGATATTCTCTTGTACATTCTGCAATTCACCCCTTCTTCTGAGCTCATAGCAGCCACCAGTTAGATATGATGTATTGAAACTGCGAAGGATTTTGAAATGCGATGAGTGACTAGGAATGCTTGTGGCATGAGTTAGAATTGTCAAAGAGTGCAGTTAAATTTGTTTGTATATGCACTAAACAAGATATGGACCATCTTGTACTCCCAACAGATGGGAGCAGTTTCCCTATAAGCATATTGTTGTTTTAGTTGGTCAGTAGATTGGAGACTATATTTACACTGAAAATGTACAATAGCAAGTTCCCTTTGCAAGAAAGTTTTAGTTTTGTGCTGCCGCATACAGGCTTTCCATGCAGGGAGAGTGCTCTCTTATGGATATAACTAGATGCTTTCGCAAAAAAAAAGGATATAACTTGGTGGATGCTGGTTATTTAAACTTTTACGTCAAATTATATGTTTGGTTCGTTTTGGCGACTTGTTGAAAGGAAATTAATGTGCAAATAAACAACAGTTTTCATTAACATAAAATAGATTTCATCCAAAAGCAATTTTCGTTAGGTGGTGTAGTTCGAATTGTAATAACAACTCTAGTCCAATATTGATGCAATCCTATAATGTGTTTCAGCTAACATCTTTAAAAACTCCATCCACTGGTATTTATCATCAAAAGTACCTCTATGCTCTGAAGTGCATACTTTCATTTCAAAGTTGATTATTGTTGTACTATTTTTTTTATCTGTAGTATGTTTTCCAGTAAATTACATGATTGATGACTTGCCTGCTCGGTCTTGTCACAGGAAAATGGAGGAGCATAAACCAAAGGAACAGAGGCCCAAGGCCAACGAGAACAAGCCTGTGATGAACGAATGAAAATATCCAGAAGCTCCATTCATTAGACCCGTGGCGAATCTCAATGTGTGTTTGCTCTGTTTAGCTTTAACCCAACGCCTCCTATAATCTTAGCCATGTCCTAGTTTCCTCTTATAGTCTTAATCGCTACGGTTGAACATGGTGACAGTGCAACGGACATGAAACTTGAACTACCTATGGGACTATGATCAATTGGAGACACCCATGATTGACAACTTTTCAGCAGCGCCTCCTGATATTGCCGTTGTGGTTGGTACAGAATTGTGGGGCGCCACCATGTTCATGCCTGCTTTTCCACCTCCCCTGCCTCTACCCTCCAACTTTATATAGTATCTAGAGTCAGGAAGGTGTAAAAGTGGTTCTTAGGCCGGATCTTCAGCCCGTTGCATTGCATGGAATCCGAAGTCTTCAAATTATGTTCATCGAATCATGATCTGATTTGTTTTGTCTCCCCTAATTTCGCGGGGTTGCTGTCGTTTTCGGCGATGTTGTGTAGCATGTGAATCTGACGGTGCGGTGGATCCCTTGTGTGGTTGTCTGTAGCTGTATATACTGTTTGTTGGGTTGGGTTGACGTTTGCTTTGATCTTACCTGGTTGGTACTATTGTTCGTACAAGCAAAGGTGAACAGAACAGCTGGGCTGTTATGTGAAAACCGAGAGCTACCCACCGACGAGTTGATTTAGGGGGCGTTTGGTACTTTGCTTATTTTTAGCACGTGTCACGTCAAATATTTAGATACTAATTAGGAGTATTAAACGTAGGCTATTTACAAAATCTATTACACAGATGGAGGCTAAACGGCGAGATGAATCTATTAATCCTAATTAATCCATCATTAGCAAATATTTACTGTTACAACACATTGTCAAATCATGAGCTAATTAGGCTTAATAGGTCTCGTCGTTTAGCCTCCACTTATGTAATGGGTTTTGTAAATAGTCTACATTTAATACTCCTAATTAGTATCTAAATCTTCGATGTGACACGTGCTAAAAATAAGCAAAAGGAATCAAACGAACCCTACATATATGTAGTGCATGTCCAGAGAGTCTTGTTTATTACACTGTTCTCCTGTTACACTGTAACATTTAGGGCCTGTTTGGATACACACTCATAATCTTTAGGATTTCACTTTTAGTCCACTTTTAGGACTTGTGCATCCAAACATATGTCATAAAAGTGCATTCATAATGTTTAGGAGTGCTCTTTTTATTAGGAGGACCAAACCATCATAATGGGTTATTTTTCTCCTAAAAGTGGTCCCCAACCCATCATTTACCCCTCTTGCCCCTCCCTTCTCTCTCCACGACGCTAGAAACGGAGCAGGGATGGAGTAATTAGGAGTACAAAAGTCATTTCCCCTCTAACATCCTAAAGATTATGATTCCATCCAAACAGCCCACTCATAAATTTTAGGACTACCAATTTCCAGCTCCTAAACTTTATGAGTGTCCTAAAGTTTATGAGGGTGTATCCAAACAGGCCTTACTCAAAGCTGTACTATATTTATAAGCTGTTTATTCTTCCGCTGCACGTTTAAAAGTTACTACTGTAGGAGCAAGACGATTGATTGTTGTGAAAAGCACAGCACGGCGCCAATAATTTGAGGTGACCTTTGATCGCCTGCATGTCCTCTTAATCCACCCAGAGCAGCGTCACAGGCTGTTTGGTTGTTCAGTGAGTTGGTGACTGAGCCCATTAGGCCATCCATCATCCCCCCTACACCGTCTGGTCGGGTAAATTATGAGTCGGTTCAGAATCAGGGCGCCATGATTAGTCACCTACTGTTGAAGGGATCGTGCCTTTACCATCCAGTTCATGCACCATGTTGGGAAGAATCGTCCCTCTCCGTCCAGTTCATCCTCGTCCGGATGACCGGATCCGCCGCAGTGGCGTCGCCGCGGCACATCCGGCTGCTCTAGGACCGCCCGTCGTTCTTCTTCATCACATTCTCATGACTCATGGCAGGAGTACAATGCAAGGTCCAAGTGTCGTGTTGTTCTCCGTTGTACCCAATAATCTCACCGTATCCACATGTCTCGCCAGCTCGCGTACGTCCAGGGCAATCAGGCACCTACAGTCGTAGGTGGAACGAACAGGAGACGGTGGGGAGGAGTGGGATGGGGCACAGCGAGTGAAGTGAGTAGTCAGGGCGCAGGGGTGCTGCCGCTGCCGGCCGGGCCGGTCTCGGCAGGCGGCCTGCAGCGCTGCACGGGCAGCGACAGAGGCAGCACAGTGATGGCATTTGGAGCGTTCTTGCAGGCAGGGGATGGGAAGGCCGTAAATTTCCGGCAGGTCTGAGGTGGGGCGAGCCAGTTTGGTTTGGCGCCATTGAGGCCTTGACTGGTGAGGTACGGCGGGGCACAAGTAAACGCGTGGAAAGTGGCGAAACTTACTCTGACTGCCTGCAGAGCCTGATGAAAAAGGCATCAAAGGGGTGGTGGTAGCAGATGGTGGCTGCCTCTGACCGATCTTTTGCTGACGGATGATTGGATTGCCTAGGGACTATGTGGTCAGGCGGATCGTTGTCACCAAAGTCATTAGATTCCAAATTGGAGTAGACGGTTTTACGCAATCAAGGTGAGATCATCATCGATCCATCTCTGCATTGCACTGAAATCCCCGGTGACGAACAGCTTATCACATCTATCATCATCATCTCACACCATGCACCTCAACTCGGACGGCCTCACCCATCAAATCCCATCCTTTTTCATGCAGGTACTAGTACTAACCCACGGAAAAGTTGACAAACATGTAACCCTAGCGACCCCCAGACCCTGCTTTTAGTTGGGCTCTAACCTTTCACAGCGCCCAAAGTAAACCGCCGGCATGAAGGCCCCTGATTGTGCAGCATTACCCAGCTGATGCTGCCGCCGGTCTGTGCTAATTCTTCCCAACTTGTTACTTGTCCTCATCCATCCTGCACAAGATTTTCAGACCAGATGATAATTTCGCCGTCATTGCAAGAGCTAGGACGGCTCTTATATTTCCATGGTACTGGGGAGTAGTGGACCGTGGACTAGAGACACTAGACCTTCTGCAGCTCTGCGCTCTTTATCTTTTGTTTTCCTGCAATGTACCATGGCAGCGTGATGGCCTAGAGGAAGTACGTAGATTGTTTCACTGCCTCTCCATAGCTGTGGAGAAAAGGGCTGCTTGGTTCCCGGCCGCACGCGCCACAGGCCGTGGTGGGAGCCTACGGTGGAAAGGACGGCTTCCGTTTGACTTGTTCAGCCAGTACCCTGCTTTATGGAAAATCTTGACAAATGATCACTGCATGCAAAGAGTGACGGGTGACAGGTAAAGCTTCCAGCCATCTGGGCCCACCTGTCTGCAGCACTCGCAGTCTTTAAGGATTTTCACCTACTCGGGTAGTGGACCTGGTATAGAGGGGTTTACAGAACATACACATTGTTGTGCCGATTTGTTTTTTTTAATTGTTAGAGCTTTTTTGAGAATCACCAAGTTACACCCATTTAATCAAGTCATGAACCATTGCTCAACTTAATTAAATAAGAATAACTCCGGTCGTCCCTGAGATGTGTCACGAGCATTGCCCAGAATTTATACACACCTCACAAGCACAACAAGATGAACATCATCATAACATAAGCATTACACACATAGTCCATCACCTTACATAAAAGAGTTCAAGTCACAGACATAACAAGTTCATAGAGTTTGCAGCGGAAAGTTCTATCATCGCTCTCAACATACGATACAACAGAAAATAAGAAGGTTAACACTATATGCCGATAGTGCCCTTTTCATAGCCATGGCCATCACTTCCTACCCGCACGTCCGTCCACGGGAAAGAAGTACCCAAAGACGACCTCCGGTTGCGGATCACCTGCAACAACTTAACGGCGGCACCATATCCCTCAAGCCCCGAGTGATGTGTAGGCGAACAGGAACTTGAGGTCATCACATCGAAGCTTTGAATGTAGTCGGCTGAAGCTGCGATGGCGTCATGGTGATGGAGAGGCTGCATAGTGCTCAAAAAAGAAGAAAATCCAAGCGAACACAGAGCCATCGTGTAGAGAGAAGTTGAGTGCCAGGTTGATGGATGTTCAGCATCCAGCAAGTCGAAGCGAAGGATATGGAGGGCGTCGCATGACGCACTACATAGCAGTAGCCCCCGAGTATTGAAGTAATTAGAATAATCAGTCCAATGGTCCAAAAAAGTAAGAAGTTGATCCCAATAGCAAATCCAAGTGCCTAAACACAAGGAAAGGCAGAGCTACGGAGGCTCGCCAACTAGAAGTAAGCGTCCAGCCCCCGAGGATGAGAACTGATGGAGCCACGGAGGCACGCCGACCTGATATAGGCGCCCAACCCCCGAGGACGAGGATTGTCGGAGCCGCAGAGGCACGCTGACCTGATATAGGCGCCCAGCACCTGAGGACAAGGACTAGTAGAGCCGCAGAGGCACGCCGACCTGATATAGGCGTCCAGCCTCCAAGGATGAGGACTGGCGGAGCCGCGAAGGCATGCGCCAACCTGATATAGGCACCCAGTCCCTGAGGATGAGGACTAGCGGAGCCGCAGAGGCACACACCGACTTGATATAGGTGCCCAACCCTAGAGGATGAGGACTGGCAGAACCGCAGAGGCACGCTGACCTAATATAGGCGTCTAGCACCCGAGGACGAGGACTAGCGGAGCCGAGGAGGCACGCCGACCTGATATAGGCATCCAGCCTCCAAGGACGAGGACTGGCGGAGCCGCGGAGGCACGTTGACCTGATATAGGCGCCTAGCCCCCAAGGACGAGGACTGGTGGTGCCGTGAAGGCACGCCGATCTGATATAGGCACCCAACACACGAGGACGAGGACTAGCGGAGCCGCGGAGTAACGCCTACCTGATATAGGTGCCCAGCCCCCGAGGAAGAGGATTGGTGGAACCACAGAGGCCCACCGATCTAATATAGGCGCCCAGCTCCCAAGAATGAGGACTGGTGGAACCACAAAGGCACGTCGACCTAACATAAGCGCCTAGCCCCCAAGGACAAGGACTGGCGAAACCGTGGAGGCACGTCGTTGAAATCGTAATGGAAAACCTGCAAATACTGTCCTGCGCATGCGCGTTAATAGAAAACCCTTAGATTCTGCCCAGCATGTTGCGCCGCAATAACGGGAGGCCCGCAAATTCTATCTGTAGGTTACGTTGTTACGCCTTTCAAAAGCGCAAGGGGTCACAAAGCCATTTCACTTCCATATGGAACACTCGCAATGCCGCTGCCACAGTCCACTGAGCTTATTGCCACCGCGCCCACGAACCATAGGCCGCGCCACTACAAATCCCAATCTGCTCGCGCACATTCAACCGCCTCTGTCCGAGCTGCCGCGCCACCGCCGCCCGAGCCACCGCGCCACCGTATGTGCATCAAAACCCTAGCATCCATCAGATCCAAATCTGCCAGCTTGGAGATTGAAGAAATGGCGCAGGCGAACATTCCAGATCCGACGATGATATGGATGAAGTTAGTGATGACCCAAGAGCGCATCCAGGCGCTTGTCGACTCGGGCCTCCTCGGGTCGCAGGCGATGCTGGATTGGAAGCCCACCGCCGGCCAAGATTTCCCGTCAGAGGACATGACGGAGATGGTGGTCTTCACTTCTTTCTTCGAGTGCGGGTTTGGGATCCCGTGCGGAGACTTCTTCCAGGTTCTTCTGCACTACTACAAGATCGAGCTGGTACATCTCAACCCCAACTCAATTTTAGATATTGTGGTGTTTATCTATCTGTGCGAGGCATATCTGGGTATCCCCCCACACTTCGAGTTTGGAGATATCTGTATCAACTGAAGATTGTATCAACCAAGGGGAAGCAGAGAGTGATTGTTGGTTGTGGTCTTTCTCTACGAGCGAAAAAAGTGCAAGAATATTTTGATCTGCAGCTGAAAGATTCCAAGAAAGGCTGGAACAAGGAGTGGTTCACCATTGCTCAAGCTACCACCGCGTACAGGATATGGGCTAGTAGTTATGCCCGAGTGGTCGAACCAGCTGACCTCGGAGGAACAAGTCCAGGTGAATCAGTTGTTGGCAAAGATCGATAACCTAAAGGCGCGTGGGCTGACAGCTAGAGCAGTGAGCATGAACTTCAGCCAGAGATTGACGCAGCCAATCAAGCATGAGTGCACCCAGTGTATGAGTACTCTAGGCTGGAGGACCCGACCCAGGAGATCCAATGCAAAGTGCCCAAGGAGGAGATCGTGGGCCGGGTGTCCTAGTTATTTGGGGCATCATCAGGAACAGGAGCTTCCCTAAGGCTTATTCATTGAAGCATCTGCCATCCAACCCGGTATGAAATGTAAATGTATTTACTTTTCATACTGTTTGTGCTGTTGAATTGATCTTGACTGTGCTTGTTGAATGTCCAGGACAATGAATTATATTCTTTACCTCGGCACCGCTTCCTGGAGGGGCCGAGCACCAGCGACCCATGATCCGCCTGACCGACGAGCCCAACGTGCCGCCTGCCGACCTTTAGTGGGAGTCAGACTCCTCCATTGGGTCAGATGAGGGAGTGACAGAAGAGGTCGGCCAGGCCACATATGCTGCACCGATTGGACGTCGGACATGGCAAGCCGTGCACAAGTAGCCCGTCTCCAAGCTGCAGCAACTGAGAGGGAAGAGGAAAAAGATGGCCAGCAAGAAGAGGGAGAAAGCTGCCCTGAGCACAGGCTCCATGGCTAGGTCGGTCAGCGAAGTGGGCGAGGAGTCCGACACGCCGAGCCCGGTCACCAAGAAGAAGTCAGAGCTCCAGGAGACCCCCACGGCCGACACGGAGCGTGTCAAGGAGGCACCGAAGGCATGGATCCGCGGAGGATCTAGCGGGGATGCGTCGGCACCGCCACCACCATTGCACCCCAAGTTCCGGGTTAAGAAGAAGAGCACCATGCAATTGCGGTCTACTTGTACTATCTATCTTGTAATTGCTGTGGCCGTCTATCTTACTTAAAGTGCATTGACAATGCAGGACTACTGTGCTGGGCGATGAGGCCGGTGCGCAGTTGACTAGCTGTTCAGCTAGACCGAAGTGACAAGCGGTCGCACCGTGGAGCAGCTGCCGCCTCTGGAGGTCAGAGCTGAGAGAGAAGGTCGCTCCATAGAGGCCGTGCTAACTCCAGCACCGCAACAAGGTGAAGTCGGCTCCAGGACTGCAGTTGCTGCTATGGCCAACCCTAGGGTTGAGCCTGTGCCTGGTGAGGGGGCTAGAGCCGAGCCTCAGCTGGAGGAGCTACCTAGGGATGAACTGGTGCTAGATAGGTCGATCGGAGATACCGATCTTGGCGTACAAAGTGGAGATGATTCTAATGCTGAGGACTTCTTGGACATGGACTTAGTTGGGGACGCAACACAGGACAAGGAAGACCTTACCAGGCTGCAGCAGGCATCCTTAGATGTCGGTGAGTTGGTATTTGCAAGTATGCCACCCAACTTGTATTTGAATTCCAGTTTCTTTGCAGAAATTTGAATGTTGAAATGTAAACAGGGTCTGGCCACGCGTGCTTAGAAGAGGGCGAAAGCGACCTAGCGAGCCGAGCGATATCGCCTAAAGGTGGCGCACCTTGATGCCGAGCTCAAGAAGGCCAGAGAGGGCGCTGCCGACCAGCTCCTGCGGAAAGACCTGGACCATGCCTTGGAGAAAGAGGTTCTGACTTCACACTTGAGAGGTATGTTGTGCTAACCTAGTTACTCAGTTTTGTCCTTGTAATCTTGATGCTGATGTAGATTTATTTGGATAAACAGATGCCCCAATGAGGGAGTAGAGACTCCAGCGGCACCTCAAGGAGTACGAGGACTCCAATGCACCCTTCACTAGGAGCATGATATGGCAGTTCATCGTGAGTATGCTGTATCGCAGAAGTTGACCTATGAAGCCAATGCGCGGAAGGAAACCGAGCTGCTTAGAGGCTACTATACGTAATCTTCAGAATGACCAACATGTGATTGCAGGGCTGGAAGTGGAGCTGGAGGATCTTCGCAAGGCGGCCGGCTATGTGATGGACATGGTCCAACCAGAGGCCGACCCGACCGCACCAACACCTGTGCTGGATCATCTCAAGGCCGCACTTAATCGGCTCAAGGTGCTACTGAAGGACACCGTGGTGGAGTGAGTGAAGAATGTCTTTGCACTGTTGGCAACACACTTCCCATGGCTGCCCTTGGAGCATGCTGCAACAGGAGTCGTGGCTGACTTCAATGCGGATCTCCTTCCCGAGCTGGCGGACCAGTACCATGATGCAGCAGAGAACATTGTAAATGATTTGGACCTATAAAAGTAAACTTTGTGGTGTATTAAACTATTTGAAAAGATAAGTTATGTAATTACTCTTGACGTATGCGAAAAAAGAAGCTCCATCCCTCCCTTGGTGTATACGACAGGACATTGTGTAGCTGAGGCTTGTAGCCCCTAAGCGCCTAGCCTTGCCTGACCAGCGTCCTGCTGAGATCGGATCTCAAGCTTGTGGGAGGGATGAATGCAACGTTGTCTAGGTTTTGCCAGCTAGGACGCCAACTGCATGAGTTAGTCATATTGCCTCGAGAGAGGGAGGAGAAGGATGCGAGACCTGGAGGTTGGCACCTAGGGGAAGCCCCTAAGCTTGAGAGCGAGTGTTCTGTCAAATAGGTTGGATAGCCCCTGAGTGTCAGGAACAGCTCAGGCAAAAAGAATAGAAAGGCAGTAGGTATGCAAAGAACCCCAGAGATTGTATTTATTTAATAAAGAGGGAAAACATAGTACATAGCTTTTAAATTTAAGGGTAGAAGCGTCGTAGATGCTTGATGTTCCATGGATTGGGGACACTTGAGCCGTTCGCCCATTGGAGATGATAGGTGCCTGGCTGGATGACTTCTTTGATGATGAAGGGGCTCTCCCAGTGGGCGGCTAGCTTGTGCATGTCCTTGGTGCACTAGATCCGACAAAGCACCAAATCGCCAATGTTGAAGGAACGGTCCCTGACATTCCGATCGTGGTAGCCACCGTATCTGCTGCTCATGGTGTGCATGCTGGATGAGGGCCACCATGCGATGCTCTTCAAGGCTGTCGATGTCGACCTGCTGACTTTTTTCTACCTCGCCTTCCTCGTAGTACTAGATGCGTGGGGTGCCAAAGGCCACGTCGGATGGCAAGACGGCCTCTGAGCTGTACACCATAAAGAAAGGGGTGTAGCCGGTAGCTCGGCTCTTCTATGTTCGTAGACCCTAGATGACATGGGGTAGCTCGTGTAGCCACTTGGTGGCGTACTTGGACGCATCGTCGAAGATGCGAGACTTGAGGGACTGGAGGACCATCCCATTTGCACGTTTGAACTGACCGTTGCAACGCGGGTGCACTACTAAGGAGTAGTACACATCGATGAGAGTGTCCTTGCAGAAGTCACAGAACTCAGAGCCTGTGAACTGCTTGCCGAGGTCGGTGATGATCCTGTTTGGCACTCCAAAGTGGTGTGTAATTTCCTCCACGAACTGAGCGGCTTTAGCTGACTCAATGTTGGTGACAACTTTGACCTTGATCCACTTGGTGAATTTGTCAACTGCCACGAAGATGTGGGTGTAGCCGCCTGGAGCGGTTTTGAATGGTTCGACCATATCCAGCCCCCAACATGCGAAGGGTCAGAATGGTGGGATAGTGCACAGAGTTTGAGCTGATAGATGTTGCTGCTTGGAGAAGAATTGACACCCTTTGCATCTTTGGATGAGCTCCTTTGCGTCGGCTACCGCTGTTGGCCGGTAGAAACCAGAGCGGAAGGCCTTGCCAAGCAAAGTGCCCGAGGCGGGGTGGTTCCCGCAAGTTCCCGAGTGGATCTCGTGTAGGAGGTCGAGGCTCTCGCTGTGCAGAATACACTTCGTCAGGATGCCTGTGGATGCAGCTTTCCAATAGAGCTCCTTGCCGATGACGACGTAGTTTGCACTCCGCCAAGCTAGTTTTTCATGCTCTATATTATCCTAAATGGGGTCATGACCAAGGATATGAATGGGGCGCTCCAGTCTTCTTCTACATCAATCATCATGATGTCAGCGGTGGCTGGGTCAGCTGGAGCCTTAGCACCAACGTCATTGACTTGGTCGGGGTCTAAAATATTGATAGATGGTTTTTGGAGATCTTGTACGAAAAAGCTGGTCGGAACCTGCACACGTTTAGAGCCGAACTTGGACAGGTTATCGGTGGTGATGTTGTGGTCCCTAGGGACATGGTGGAACTCAAGACCGTCGAAGTGGGCCTCAAGTTTGCGGATTTCTGCACAGTAAGCGTCCATAGATTCCTTTGTGCAGTCCTTGTTCTTGTTGACTTGCTCGATGACGACCTTGGAGTTGCCATACGCAAGGATGAGCTTGATTCCAAGAGAGATGGATTCCAAGGGAGACCGTGGATGAGAGCTCGTACTTAGTGGCATTGTTGGTGGCCTTGTAGTGGATTTGGAGCACGTACTAGAGCTGCTCGCATTTGGGGGATATGAAGAGGACCCCCGCGCCGGCTCCTTTGAGATTGAGGGCGCCATCAAAGTACATAGTCCAGTGTTCTGGCCTCTCCAGGGAGGACGGCTTCTGGATCTCCGTCCACTCGGCCATGAAGTCGGCCAGGATCTGGGACTTGATCGCATGACATGAGCAGAAATCAAGGTCGAACTCACAGAGCTCCACAGACCACTTGACACCTCGGCTGTTGATGTCCCTGTTGTGGAGAATTTCACCAATGTGGTACGAGGATATCACACGGATTTTGTGCGCCTGGAAGTAGTGATGCAACTTTCTTGACGAGATTAGAACTGCATAGAGCAATTTCTGAACCTGTGTATAGCGGATCTTGAGTCGCTAAGGACCTCGCTGACGTAGTACACCGGTCGTTGCACCATGTGTGTATGGCCGGGCTCTTGGCGTTCCACAACTAGCACGGTGCTGACAACGTGTGTCATTGCAGAGATGTAGAGGTACAATGTTTCTTGGTTGGCTGGGGCCATCATGATGGTAGGAGTGGTGAGGAAGGCCTATAGCTCTTCTAGTGCCTTGTTGGCCTCGTCGTCCCACTCAAACTTGTTCACCTTTTTGAGCAGCTTGAGGAAGGGCAGACCTTTTTCTCCAAGTTTGCTGATGAAGCGGCTAAGAGCCTCCATCATGCCAGTAAGCTTCATAACGTCTTTCTTGTTAGATGGTTTCTCCATGTTTCTGATTGCATCCACCTTGACGGGGTTAGCCTCGATGCCGCGCTGGCTGAGCATGAAGCCTAAGAGCTTTCCAGACGGGACGCCGAAGACAAACTTGCTCGGGTTGAGTTTCCAGTGGTAAGCCCGGAGGCTGTTAAAAGTCTCTACGAGGTCAGCTATGAAGCTTTCCTCATCCTTGGTTTTGACAACCACATCATCGACGTAGGCCTCGACGTTACTGTGCAGCTGTGTCGTGAGGCAACCCTAGATTGCCTTCTGGTAGGTGACGCCAGCGTTTTTCAACCTGAAGGTCATGGTGTTGTAGCAGTAGATGCCGAAGGGCGTTATGAACACCCTCTTGTCTTGGTCGGAAAGATCAAGGGCAATCTGGTGATAGCCCGAGTAGCAGTCAAGGAAGTATAGCAGGATGCTCGCAGTCGTAGAGCTATGAGCTGGTCGATGTGCGGAAGAGGGAAGGGGTCCTTAGGGCAGTGCTTGTTGAGGTCGGTGTAATTGATACACATTCTCTCCATTCACCAGTTTTCTTTCTTACAAGGACTGGATTTGCTAATTAGTCAGGGTGCTTACATTCATGGATGAATCCAGAGGCTAAGAGCTTATTTAATCCTACCCTAATGGCCTCCTTGTGATCTTGGGTGAAGCGGCGAAGTTTTTGCTTGACCGGCCGTGAAGTCTTCTCAAGTCCAAGGAGTGCTCAGCCAGCTCCCTCGGGACACCGAGCATATTGGATGCCTTCCATGTGAATATGTCCGAGTTTTCCTGGAGGAAACTGGTGAGCATGAGTTCCTAGATCTCAGAGAGGTCGGCCCCTATGAGTGCCGTCTTGGTCGGGTTTTTTAGGCTAAGGCAGATCTTCTTGACCCTGGGGTCAGGTTGTAGTGCCATGGGCGTCGGCTCTGTCTCCGAGATCATGAGGTGGTCCTTGTTCACCTTCTAGGCCTCGGCTACTATGGCAGTGGCCTTGGCTGAGTACTCCAGGGCTTCCGTGAGCTGAACTGCCTCGGTGTCGCACTTGTATGATGTCTCGTCGTCGCCGTAGATGGAGAGGACTCCGTTTGGAGCCAGCATCTTGATGATGAGGTAGGTGTGGTGTGGGATTGCCATAAACCTCGCCAGCATGAGCCTACCAAGGATGGCATGGTAGGAAGTCTTGAAGTTTGCCACCTCAAAGGTGAGGTACTCCGTGCAGTAGTTGGCCTACGTGCCAAAGGTGACCGACAAAACAACTCGGCCAATCGGGTAGGACCCTTTGCCAGGATGATGTTGTAGAAGGGTTCTTCATAGGGCTGGAGCCACTCGAAGTTGAAGTCCATGCACTTCAAAGTCTCGGTGAAGATGATGTTGAGGCTACTACTACCGTCGATCAGCACCTTAGGTAGTAGGACCAGGTCTATGGTCGGGCAGACCACCAGTGGGTAGGACCCGGGATTTAGGATGTGGACCCAATGATCTTGCCTGGAGAAGGTTATGGATTGCTCCGACCAACACAGATACTGAACTAGTTGTTTGGGGACAAAGTGCACCTCTCGCTCATGTGGCTTCTGCTTGCGGTTACTGCAGAAAGCGTTGGGGCCACCCTCGATAATGTTGACCTGTCGCTCTGGTTGCGAGAACCCCCCATTCTGGTCGGCGCCGGGCCAGTGGGCGTCTGTGTGTGGCTGGTCGCGGCGCTCCTCTCAATTCTAGTCATCGCAGTGATCGCATTGGCGATTGTTGCAGTCATCACGGTCGTCACGGCCACGGTTGACGCGGTCATCACGGTGACAATTATCGTGCCTATTGTCATCCCGACGATAGTCATTGCAGGGGGTCGCTTGTACTCCATTGGGGTGCCGAGCTCTTTCTTGAAGACTGTGCAGTCCTGAAGGTTGTCTCGTGCATCCTTATGGAAGGGGCATGGAGCACTGAGGGTTTCATCAAACTATTCCCGAAGGAAGGTGGTTGGTCTAGTGGGATAGCCTTCAACGGTGACGACCTCAGGGGCCCTTTTTCGAAGTTGGGACTCCGGACGTGCTTGATGTTCATCATGGATCAGCCGATTGTAGTCGTCACTCGGGCGATGCTTGACGCCCTGGAATTGTACTTTTGCCAGCTCCTCTATGTCTGCCTGCTTGTTGACAGCTTCCATCATCTGCACGACCGTCTTGGGGGCAGCCTCGTACAACTTGCACAACATGGGGTAGTTCATCAAGCCGGAGCGGAAATACCAGATGATGTCACGGTCCTCGATGCCAGCCAATCTATTGCAGTTCTCGAAGAAGCGGTTGATGTATTCCCGAATAGTTTCGCCTATCCTCTGGCGGACGTGGGCAAGTTTCTCCATGTTACCAGGTCGGTTATAGGTAGCCTGATATTTCTGGGTGAAAGCCCTAGCGAGCTGACCCCAACTGTCGATGCTGCTTGGAGGAAGGTTCTCCAGCCACAGGAGCAGAGCGGGACTAATCACCACCGGGAAGTAGGCTCCCATCTGGTCATAGGTGCCATTAGCAGCTTTCACTATGATACTGTACGTCTTGAGCCAGAAGGTGGGGTCAGAGCGACCGTCATACTTTTCATTGATGGTCGGCTTGAATGTGGCTGGCCAATCGACAGCTCTGAGGCTTGGAGTGAAGGCCGCGAAGCCATCGATCGTCGTGTCATCGTCGTTGTTCAGGTAGTACTCAACGGGTGGAGCCCTGGGGCGTCTGCCGTTGTCGCACCTGGACGGGTCATAAGCGTCTTCAGGGGTGCCGTACATGCGGTTGTAGTCGGCGCGGCGGCGCATCTCATCTTCCTGGTGACGACGGTCCTCGCGTTCAGTGTTGAGGTTGAGTCCAGGAGCACCATAGTCATGGTCGTACTTGACGAGGCGCCAGAGCTCGGCCTCTTCCCACTCTTGATGACGGTTGTTGAGGTCGGGGCGGAGGTTGGTGATTGCGGAGGTCACGCAATTCTTCACGGAGATGACGTTGCCGACCTAGTCGGCCGCAGTCCTCATCGTCGCCTCTCCTGCCGCGGCGGCGGTTGTCATGGTTGTCGTTGTTGACATTGATGGCGTTTTTGGCGTTGTCATTGGCAAGTCGGTTGGCATTCTACTCCACCTCTTCTTCACAGATTGGCTCCATCTGACCTCTCGCGCGATCGCCTCGACGGTGGTCAGATCTGCTATGTCCAGATCAGTTCCGGGAATGCCGAGTAGCTGTGGACTGAGAGTGTACGGATCGACTGTGGGCCCGCTCCTCAATCTGGGCGTTGGCGACTTGGAGTCGCGCCTGGATCCACCAGATTTGGTCCGAGTCTGGAAGATTTTCCAGGTCGGCAAACACAACTCAGGTTTGCCTGGGGTGTAGTGAAGACGTTGTGACAGGCCTCCTCGAGGTCAGGTAGTAGGTTGCGAGCACATGCAGGGTGCCTGCATCTGTCCTGGGCACTGCCCTGGTTGACGTTGCCACCGTCATCGCGTAGTGGTTGTCGCTGGCCGCCTGCTGCCTCCTTGTTAGCAGCAGGTTGCTGCTGGGCGTTGGTTTGCTCCTATTGGCACCGTCTCACGCGGTTCTGTTTTCTAGCGTTGCAGCCTCCTTCCTGAGAAGAAGTTTCGCCATCCTGAGGTGGCTCGTCAGCGGAGACCACGAAGGTTTCACGATCTAGCATGGAGGAGTTGTTCTCATCATCACTTCCATAGGGGTTTGGCATCAGGACAATGCGGGGCACCTGAAATTCACCACAGTCCAGATACTGGGCGGGTTCGGGCGGGTCTCCAGATTGGATCTGGAAAGCTTGGTCGAGTTTGGCAGAGTACTTGGCAGTTGGGTTCTAGACCAAAGGGGACGCAGGATGGACCCTGCGCCGACCTTGTTGAGCGTAGCGCTGCCTCAGACCGATCTATGCACTCAGCAATAGTACTGCTGATGCGATCTAGCCCCACGATCAGGTCGGAGGGCATGGGTGGGCAGGCGGTAGCAAGTAGATCTGGAACCCTCTCATACACACACACACACACAGAGATCGCCGATCTACTGGCAAGCAGCATGACAATTCTTGGATGGAGAACTTGTCCCATCGGAGCGGATCCTACAAAAGTCGAGCTGGCAGTGGATGCCGAGTCGACGAAAGGAGCGGCTGGATCGGAATCCACCAGCATAGTCCCGAAACAAATCTGTATTGGGTTGGCAAGGTAGTCCTTCATGCTCTAAGGGAAAATAACGCTGGGACAGGATGCCATCGAGGTCGCTAGGAGGATCTCACAATCACCCCTACCTAGCGCACCAACTGTTGGATTTAGTAGCCCGACAGTCCACTAGGGGGTTATCCAAGTGGTTGATTTGTAGGTGAGGGCGATTGCTAAACCAAGAACTCAAAGGTGATCGTGAGAACACAAGGGACACGAATGTTTTAGACAGGTTCGGGCCTCCGGAGAGTAATACCCTACGTCCTGTATGCTGGATTGTATTGCTTTGCTGGTACGTGGAATATTTTTTGATGGGATACCCTCGGGGGGTGCCCTAGGCCGCCTTATATAGGCTGACGACCTAGGGTTACAAGTCGGTTTGAATCTAATTTACTCGTTAGTTGCATGGAAGGTAGTCTAAGTCGGACTACGACACGTGTTCCACAATATCCGGGCTGATTTGAATCGCCCGGCCTCCTTAACTTGTACTCCAAGTATCTTCATGTCCTTGGCCCACACGTTCTGGTCGGGCAGGCCCACTTGTCAGGACCGGCCAGTATCCAGGTAGGTGGGGACCCATGGGGTACCCATATTCCTCAATAAGCAATTAATTTCGTGACACCTATACAAGCATACTTGCCTAGAAGGGGTTGTTCTAGATCAAGGATGGATAATGCATCAAGTAGGAGCTAAGCAACTTATACATAAATATTAATACATGCGCATACAAGACGCATATACATCATTGGTCCAAAATAGGGTTAAAGGAATGCTTAGGTGCTTGCCTTGGGGTTCAAAGGGAGCATCGTCGGCGACGGGCTCTGACTCGGGCTCACCCTCCTCTTGCTCCAGCATTTTGGTCTCTACATGAGTGCAATGATTCTTGATAAGTAAATATGTCATGAATGATTGCAATGATATGAGTATGATATGATTAAGCATGTTTTAGCATTGCTAGATAATTATAAACGAGGTGGTTGTATCATACATAAGCAAGTAAACAAGTGCAAGTGTAAAGGTGCTAGACGAGGGGTGGCGGACCTTCCAGCTTGGAAAAGGCGGACCATCTGGTTTGAACGGTAGACCGTTGGGTGCATGGTCTGCTGGTCAAGTACGGACCCTTTTGGCAAAACTAGATAGGTTCGGGATGGTTTTTGGGTTTGTATGGCGTACCGTCCGCGCCTTAGGGGCGGTCCGTCCGCGGTACAAAAATAGCACATGTTGAAAATATGTGCAGAGGCTCAGTTGGTTGTGCGGTTGAATGGCGGACCGTACGGCCATTAAGGGTGGACCGTCCATAGTACAAAAAGTGCTTGGGAGATGGAAATGAAAGGTTTTGTTGGTTTTTATGTGCAAATGGTGGACCATCCGCGGGTGTCGAGCGGACTGTCCGCGCCACCGTCGTGGCTCTCCGGCGAGTTCGCTGGCGACGACTCCGGTGTCGGTTTGGGGTGCGGTTTGTTTCTATAGGTTTGTGGGAGTGTCTATAGTTCATCTAGGGTGATATATTTGACATGCATTAAGGATACAAATCCCTAGGTCATCAATGGTGATTTGGCTCTAAATGTTTCCATGGATTCAAAACCTAGGGAAATGGAGAATGGATCGGGAATGGGGATGGCTCACCGGTGATGGGTAGAACTCCGGTGAGGTGCCATAGGTTGGTGTAGGGTGGCGTTGGGGAACCTTAAGCTCGTCCTTGACTTGAAGCTTGAGGGAGGTCTTGGGTATAAAGGAAGAAGAGCTTGGGGAAGCTCCTACCTCCAAGCCCAAGGAAGAAGATGAAGGAGAGGTGGCGTTGCTTGCCGGCGTCGAACTCCAGCGAAGCTCCGGCGAGGTGGAGGGGCTTCAATGGTGGGGAAACCTTGGGGGCTCCTCCATGGCTTGGGTGGAAGAGAGGGAGTTGTTTCGGGGGAAAGAGAGGAGAGAGAGAGAGCTGCAAGGAGCTCTGGTTGGGCTTGGGACGCAGGCTAACGTGTGGGGTCCATGGGGCGATGTGGTGCAAAGGTTCTGCGCACGCGACACGCACCGCGGTGTGCTGGCAGACCGTCCGCGAGTGAGGGGCGAACCGTCTGCAGTTGACGTGGCAAAGGAGTTGACTGAATCGTGCTTGACCGAGCTCAACACGATGACGTGTACGGCGGACTGTCCGCAGCTACCCAAACAAAGCATCAACTTTTATTTATTTGCAACTTAATTTATGCTTAATGATGGTCATGGTGACATGCTTAACTTGAACAAGATTAAGGCCGTTACACTTTTAGTCAAGTGTATGCACAAAGGTAGATTAAAAAAAAATATAACACCTAGTCATAGATGATTCAACCCTTTTTTTGAAGCCGAAAAGGAGATTTAACTTTGGCAGAGTGAAGGAGGATGAGTACGCCTACAATGTGCGGCAAAATGAGCTCGTGCCTTGAAGGAAAGTGGTGTGCCAGAGCTTCTTGGCCTCTGGGCTACGCAAAACGAGTAAGGCAGCCTGAAGCATCGCAAAGGAAAAGCGGAAAAGCAAAAAATCAAAGGAAAAGGAACGGTGAACTATAGCCTAAAAATGCACGCTCGTCTTTCTTCCCTTTTCGTTCTTTCTACCTCCTCCAACGTTTGCAACGTCATAACTGTACAAATTTACGTTCCTTCGTTCACATGCCATCCCAAAATTGGACGTGGTTTATTTGCGCTCCCATTGAAGATTTAGGTGTTCGTCCTCCCTCTAATGGGTCCTGCATTCCTTGTTATGATGTTTAGCTTAAAAACTTCATGATAATAAATTATTGACGGTTTTTGTCCACTACTACACAATGACTTGTAATGACAGTTTAAAAATCGCGGGTACTAATGGTTTTTTATTTTTCGACGTATTTCTGAGATTGGTTTTGTCATTTTGTGGCAGGAACTATTTAAAAAAATTTAATTCAAAAGTTTTAGCTCCAAGATATTCATAAAAAGAAAAAAAGTGTATTTTTCATCCCTCAAATATTGCAAAAGTGTGGCATTCATTTCTCATGTTTTATTTGGTGCAAATTAACCTCTTAACTAACTAAATTGGTGCATTTATCATCCTCACCTTAGTTTAGGGCTTTCTTAGAGGTAGGAACATATCTATTTTAGAGGTAGGAACATTTATATAAGACTGCTAAACAGGATGGGAAAATATCAAATGCAAACCACCTTCTCGAAACGTGAAAACCCTTCTAAAAATCATACTTAGAGCCTTTCAAAAAATTTGAAATGATGCATGTCCATTGTGTATCTATATATCTACTTTGTTGCAAAAGTTGAGATGCAAAGTCAATGTAGAAAATTCTTGCAAAAAATGAAAATATCGAGTGCATGTGCACTAGAAGACAATTCCTGAGCATGTGTATTTTAGTGCACATGCACTTGAACTTTGCCATTTTCATATGAATTTTTAGGTTAGAGAATTTCAAGAAGAGTTTTGTGGGCATTAAATTCCATGTCACATCAGCAATTTTGCTGACTTGGCAAGATCTTTATGAGGAGAGAGAAGGGTGAGTTTCATCATATGTGAGAGGAATTTCAGCCCCATGAAACTCAACTGGCACATTTACCTAATTCCTAATTTTGGTAACAATGCAATAAAACTGTGCACTGAGATTGATATTACAAAATGATTTTGCATCTCAACTTTTGTAACAAATTATATCTATGGATGGATTATAGACATCATTTTAAAAATTTTCGAGACTTCTAAAGGCCTGTTTGGCAACCAGCTGTTAAAGTTTAACACCCGTCACATCGGATGTTTGGATGCTAATTAGAAGTATTAAACATATGTTAATTACAAAACTAATTGCACAGATGGAGTATAATTCGCGAGACGAATCTATTAAGCCTAATTAGTTCATGATTTGACATTATGGTGCTACAGTAACCATTTGCTAATGATGGATTAATTAGGCTTAATAGATTCGTCTCGCGAATTAACATAGGGTTCTGCAATTAGTTTTATAATTAGTTCATGTTTAGTTCTCCTAATTAGTATCCGAACATCCGATGTGACAATGTTAAAGTTTAACATCTCGTATCCAAACACCCCCTAAGTATGGCTTTTAGAGGGGTTTTCATGTTTCCACTGAGGAGATGATTTGCACCGAATATTTCCCAAACGACATGACACGCATCTTCCATCTGAACCTTTACCTTTTTTTTTAACCATCTTCAATCTCCCCCGCTTCCCAGTCTACTTTACCACCCCCTCTGTTTTACATCCCCACACCACACCAGCCTCTTCTTCCCCTGCCCCTCCCCAGCATCTCGCTCCATGCCAAAGCTCACCGTAGCAACAAATCGCAACACGCCATGCCGCCTCCACCCGCGTCCATCCGACGCCGGAGCACACGCGCGCACAGGTAGTTAGCTAGCGAACAAACCCCGCAGCAGCAACACACGCCGACACGCCGTCGCCAAGCGAGCAGAGCACTGGGGCAACCGCGGAAGACGACAATGGCGACGGCGCAGGCCCAGCTCTGCTGCGCCACTGACGCCGACAGCGTCGGCGAGATCGCTAGCGCCAGAGATAGCGATGCTCTGGCGGTGGCGTCCGCCGTGTCCCTCTGCCTCCTCCACGACCTGGTCGGTGCCGCGGCGTTCCTCGCCTCGCACCCGCTCCACGCCGTCTACCTCCTCATCTTCGCGCGCGGCCTCGTCACGCTGGCGGCGTTCTTCTGGCCGCTCCTTGCGTCCACGTCGCTCCTCCTTGCCGTGCTCGCCACCGTCGGCCCGTACATCGGCGGCGGCGCGGAGTGGCCCGGGGTGAGGTCCCTCGGCAGGACCTGTGGCATTGCCGTCGCCGCGCTCTGCGCCGGGCTCCGCCCCGACGGCGGCGCGGGGCTGGTCGGGCAGCTCTGCTCCTTCGTCCTCGGCCCTGCCGACACCGCCTCCGTCCTCCGCGTCGAGGAGATCATGGGTGAGCCGTGCGACATTACTGCTTGTTGCTTTGTGCTTGAGGAAGAGAAGAGCTTGTTGTTGCTAGGTGGCGACGAGTGCAAGGAGCTTGCATTTGAGTTTGGTGAGAGAAGCTTCTTGGATTATGAGGATTTTGGTGATTTGAAGGACGAAATTGATGAAAAAGTTGTGATTTCCGAGGATTTGAAGGGCTCTGATTCTTTAGCCGAGCAATGCTGCCCAAGTGCGACAATATTTGTGCAGGAAATGGAAGCAGAGGAAGAAGAGAATTGCATCCAGGGGCAGGGCCTCATCTTGTCAGCCGTTGATGAGGTCAGCGATGGTGTTGAGGAAAAGAGATTGGAGTGTGACCCAGTGTCAGTAGAGATCAAGAAATGTGAGCCAGAGCAAGCATTGGATATCAAGAAATTGGAGCCGGTGGAACCAATGGAGGCCAAGAAATTGGAGATAAAGAAATCTGAGTCAGTGCATGCAGTCGAGATCAAGAAATGTGAGCCAGTGAAAGCAGGGCAGATCAAGAAATCTGAGCCAGTTAATTCAGTGGAGACCCAGAATCCTAAGCTTGTGCAAGCAGTGGAGATCAATAAATGTGAGCATGCGCAAGAACTGGAGGTCAAGAAACTTGAGCCAGTGGAACCGCTTGAGATCAGGAAATCTGACCCAGTTGAACCAGTGGAGATCAAGAAGAGTGAGCCAGTGAAGCCACGTTCTTCGATAGCTCAGCGCATCAAGCTATGGGAGGCACAAGTATGTGGCAACATCAAACCAGTGCTTGAAGACGAGGAAAATTCAGTTGAATCCAGTTTGGAGGTGGGACCAGTCAAGGATTTGAAGAAATGCATGCGATTTGAGGCTGATCCTTGCGTCAACAACCGCAACAGTGAGCAGCAAGCTCAAGATGTTGCCCACGATCAAGAATCAACCAATGAACAGCACGAACAAGAATTTAAGGATGTAAAAGAATATACGCGCTCAGAGACCGAAACTTCCAGTGCAAAATGCAGCCAAAACGATGAGGCTGAAGAAGTCGCCCTTGCAGTTTCACTGCCCGAAGAAGAACTACAACAAGGCTGCAAAGATGAGCAACCTGAACCAGAGCTGCAAGAGCAGGTGTACGAAATCGCGCAAGCTGAGCAAGAGCTGCAAGAGATGGAGGAGGTGTACGCAGACGTGACATCATCTCCGGCCATGTGGAATGGGAGGGAGAGCCCGCTGAAGTCGTCATCGATCGCCGGCCGTGTGCACTCGCGGACCTCGTCGGAGAATCTCGTCAGCGAGGGGTCGCCGTCGCGGAAGGACAAAGAGTGGAAGCGGACGCTGGCGTGCAAGCTCTACGAGGAGCGCATGCAGCTCCGGCTGTGCCGCGACCGCGCCGTGGTGGAGGGCAGCGACAACATGGACATGCTCTGGGAGGCGTACGAGGTGGGCGGCGGTGGCGGCGGCGGCAAGGGCAGAGGCGGGAAGCGCAGCGGGAGCAAGGCGAAAAGCGTTGCCAACGACAAGGTGGAGGAGCTCGTCGATGAAGGCGAGGAAGAGGAGGAAGAAGACGATGACGAAGAGGTGAGGCAGCTGTGCTGCCTGCAGGCGCTCAAGTTGTCCACGAGGAAGATGAACTTCGGAGGCGGCAAGCCCAGCCTGTCCAAGATCACGAAGGTGCTGAGGAGGATGACCGCGCTGTCGAGGATGGGATCCCGGCGCAAGCAGTCCGGATGAAGGTAGCCGCGTGAATTTCTGATCGATGGATGTGTGTTCTTCCTGAGCTTAGATTTTCTCAACTGTCTGCTTGCTTTTTTTTTGTTTTATTTTAAGTTTGTGTATATATGTGATATATACACCCAATGGTTTCAGTGAGATTGGGGTAATTACAGTGTTGTCACTTGACCTGCAGAATGTAATAAACCTTAGTCCGGTGTGTGTCGTGTAATTTTCGTGCTTTCAGTAAATGCTATTGCTATCAACAATTACTGAAATGCAGCAAATTTCAAGGAGTGCAAATGCAGCCTTGAAGCAATACTGTCCATTGCTCTGTTTCCCTGCTCTGACTTCTGAGTTCTGAGCCATGAGGCCATTGCCATAGACAGTGACAGTTGATCACAATTCCAATCTTCAGCACATGATTTGCTCAGACTCACTGATTCAGTGCTGAAAGGTTTGGTTCATCGTTTCCGGTTTCGGAGCAAGGACAGTGACTCCACTCCGGTGCTTAATCAGTAGGTGCAGCAAAGCAAGCCACACTATTGTGCTCTTCTGCAGAAGGCATGGTGCATTCTTTAGTTTTCTGCAATCGTAGGGCCTGTTTGTTACAGGACTAAAGTTTAGTCTACCCATTTTAGCTAGTTTTAGTCCTTAAAGTGTCAATCAGATGAATTAAAATGTGGACTGTTTAGTCCTCTAGTCCATATGGGGTGAATAAGTGGACTAAAGGGTCTTAGGGCCTGTTTGTTACCCAGGACTAAAGTTTAGTCCACCCATTTTAGCCACTTTTAGTCCTTAAAGTGCAACTAGGTGGACTAAAATGTGGACTAAAGTGTTTAGTCCTCTAGCCCATATGGAGTGAACTAAAGTGGACTAAAGGATCTTAGCGACACCTGTGCCCCTCGTACCCTACCCCTCCCCGCCGCCCCCGCCGCCAGCTGCTCTCTTCCTCCAGAAGCATCCCCGCGCGCTCCCCTCCCCGCTCCGGCCGCTCCCGCCACCCGCTCCCCTCCCCGCTCCCTGCGATCGCTCCGCTCCCCTCCCCGCTTCGGCCGCTCCCGCCACCCGCTCCCTGCGATCGCTCCGCTCCCCACTCTGGCCGCTCCCGCCGCTTGCTCCCCTCCCCGCTCCCGCCGCTTGCTCCCCTCCCCGCTACCGTCGCTGCCGCCTCCCCGCTTCGGCCACTCCCGCCGCTTGCTCCCCTCCCCGCTCCGACCGCCACCACCACCCCCGGTCTTCCCCATGCTGGATCCCCCGCCCCCGCTCCTCCCCGTGCTGGATCCACCGCCTCTGCTCCTCCCCACGCCACTGCACTCGGTCCTCCCCACCACCGCACCCACCATGGACCAGTACTGGGACTTCTTCTCTCAGGCGCCTTCTTCCTTTGCGGCTACCTGCAGCTTCCGTGCTTCCCCGGACACCAGCGACGAAGATGACTTCGGCCCCTTCTCCCCGCCGGTGGCCCCCACACTCTCCGCTCCTTGGATGCACATGGAGCACCTCGACCTCAACTCCTAGGCCGACGGCTTCTCCAAAGCAAAGTCAAATAATTATTGCATGCATGGCACTTCATAATTTCATTCGAGAGAGTTTTTTGGGGGATGCGGGCTTTGATTTGGTTGATCATGATGAAAACTATGTTCCATTCTCCGAAGCATTGTCTTCTCAAGGAAATATATCAAATACACGTCAGGGGACGAAGATCAAACCATGAATAAATTCCGTGATTGGGTAGCCGATGGTTTGTTCAGTAGGTCATAGCTGTGATGGTTACAAATGTATGGACAATTTTTCGAATGTATGAATAGTTTTATGAATTTATGACAAATTTTGATTATGTGCTATGCGCACAAAGCAAGCTAGCAGTGCGGTACAACTTGGGTACCAAGCGCACGCTAGAATAGGGGTCAGAAGAACCTGGCGCCAAAACAAGGGTAGCAGGTGCCCATAATCAGAACTTGCCGCTAGAACAGGGATACTAGGCACCCGCATGACACAGAGTGGGTAGCAGGAGTAGAAGGATCTTTGTTCAGTTGTATTAATGGACTTTAGTCCATGGAAGGACTACAGGAACCAAATACCCACTTACACTTGAAAACCCCCCAGCATGCATTGACATTTAGGTGCAATACATAAATAATCCTGCTGGACAATTTCTGCACTGAAGATACCTCTCTTGCCTCCACAACAATTCCAGCAAACATGCCCAACGGCAATAATTGTGCAGCAGGAAAAGGGAGCACGGCACAGAAGGCCAGAGAGGGACCAGTTTTTGTTCTCCCTAGGCTATTGTTTCGCCCACCGCATGTCCTGCCTTTTGGGAGCATCCTCTGATGCAAGGAAGGCCTTTTCTTCTCCTCGCCAGGCCCAGCTCTTTGTAGCTGAGCTTCATGAAGCACTGTACATTTTGGCTGGCATCAGTACTGGAAACCTCGTCCACCAAACGCTATCATTTAGTGATGGGCTTGGCAATATACCCCAGCCCATTGAAATTTCTATTCCTTATTTCTTTGAAGCCAATTTATACTTTCTCTTCCATTTGTCAAACTAGTCGTTGATTAATGTGCTACGCACGGGCTAATAATCTTTGAGATGCATAACTGTTAGAAATTTAAGTAAAAAATAAGGACGCATAGCTAACAATCACAATTCTTTACGTCGCACTCTCTCATTTGCTAAATGTTCAAACATAATATTTGTATAGATATAACCGATTCTAATAGGCTTTAGCTACTTTACTCTATAAAATTTTCACCCACTTTATAATATTTCTTTTACTTTGCATCGCAACTCCGTATACTTTGAATTGTTTAATTGGACCCTCATCACTTACTGCCCTGGTCCATATGGTTAGTTACAATGACTGTTCCAGTTGTTACTTATAGGTACTTTTTTATAATTTTTTGTTGGCCATTGATAGTTAAAAATTAAATTAAATTAGGAACGGACTCACTATTTTTTATACTTGGTCCCACCTATTAAGTATTTCTTGGTACTTTTTTCTAGGTATCTCTAGTTACTCCCTATCTTCCTGCCATACGATTCTTCTGAATGGATGTCTCTCATTTTTTTCAAACCATTGTTGAATTACATGGGGACACACATCATGCGTACTTAGTACTTTAGTACTTTGTATTCTAGAACTGGAAGATATAGATAATTATATATTCATGTACTTTAGGGTATTTTTTATAATGACATAAACAGCTATTTTGATTCAGATTTAGTGTTGCTTCATGTTATACTCAATAATGGCATATGTGGGTAGCTTGGACACAAATTTAAGGGTTACTTTAAGTTATTTTTATAATTATAGTGGTAGACAATTAAAATGCAAATTTAGGGGGTTAATTTAAAATTTTTTTATGATGACATATGCTGGTAATTTAGATGAGGTTTAAAGGCGCTACTGGAAAATCCTCCTTCAATCCCGGTTGGATATGGTCATAGATCCCAAAAATCCAACTGGGACTAAGTATTCAAGACAAAAGGGGGACCCTTTAGTCCCGGGTCATTCGCCAAGGACTAAAGACCCCCTTTAGTACTTAAGATTTTTTTAATTTTTTCAATATTAATATTGTATGCAAGTAATATATATATTTCATGAAAGTACTATGTATATATAATTCTTAGTATATTATACACATCAAACTAGTATTTATACAATTACTATATATACAATAATTTGTCCTCTTCATTCTTAGGATCCTCCTATCGTGGTGTTGCTTGGTTCGGCTATTGAACGTCTATAGTAATAAAATTCTCTAGCAGGATTTATCACCTTGTCCACCAGAAATTCTACGAGACCTTCTTGGATTGCCAAAATTCTCTCCTTCTCCAAGAGTCTTTCTTAAATCCTCATCATCTGTAATTTGGAAATATGTGAATGTTACATGAAAAATTAAATATAAGGAGCTAGAAAATAACTAATTATTAATAGTTTTATTTTACGTACATGTATATTATTCGACGACATCACCTTGTCCTTCACAAAATTGTTCATGTGCTCACAGACGTAGTATCCACATAAATTATTGTCTTGTTCCTATCTCAAGCACTTTAGTGGGAAAAAACAAGTTATGAAATATTCGTGTTATAGAATGTACAAAATGTGCAAACTTCATACGTACCGAGAACGTTGTATTGAATCGTTTTCATGCGCTGCGGATTAAAATAATGAATGATACAGTGTTAGGTATTAGGTGAACATTTAGGAAACAAACTTTTGCATAGAGATAAAGGTCCAGAATTATTACAAGTTTAGCATGTCTTGAATGTATGTATACTCCGCCGGTGGTTTCCTCAATGAATCTAACACAATAACGTGGCTCTTAGCAATCATAATTACCAGGAGAATCCAGTGGAATCTACGTACATAAATGTTCATATTAGAACTAACTAACCTTAATTAGATAAGGAAAAGGAAAATGAAAATAGACTGTACCCGCACCTACTTAAAGTTGTATGGCAATAGTATGTATTCCTTATAATTTTGTTTCCCCAAAAAATTGTATATTGCGTCCAATGTAGGCTTTGGTTGATCCCATATCTAAACTTTGTTAACGAGCGATGGATCCATGAAGCTAATGTTGAAGTATGATTCTCTACGGTACCTCTGAATTAGCATCCTACATAAAATGGAAGACAAAGTTAGTAGGGTGATGCGCACACACAAAATAATAATCTGAGCCAAAATTTAAATCTTGATAAATAGACACTTATAGAACCTAGGCACTGATGAGTGAGACGTCAAGGACATCCTGACGGTACACTTCATATATATCCTTGAATTGCATCCCCAGGAGTTTCTTACCTTCGCAAAAAAAACAATCGGTTTAACACGAAGAGCTAACATGAGCCTTTCCTTGGCAGACTAGTCCATATACCATTGATGGAATTCGTACATCTTCGTAGAGAGCTTACGTACCAATTCAAGCCTTAGTAGAGGCTTGCCTTCCTCAAAGGGCCATTTAGGTACAAACTTTTCTGGAGCTGGTGGTTCAACTTGCCCTAGAACTTCAGCAAGCAACATACCTGTATCTTGCATAAATGTAAGGACTTGGATTTCTTGTTCTAAGGGCATTGCTGCTATAGTTTGAGCGTCTTTATCTGCGCTCCCGAGCTAGGGGACAGTACGACTGGAATATGACTCTCCTCAATTTTTCTTCTGATCAGACTTCACTAACAAATGCTCGTAGTTTGATAGTAAAGTCCTCTTTACTTCTTTTGACATGCCAATAAAAAAAAATTAGTTTCTTTGGATCTACTGATTTTGGCTCCATCTCCTTTGTTTTTCTTTGTTCAGTGCATGTTTTGAAGAACTCCCTCACCGTTGCTTGCGTTGCCTCCCGCAATTCCTCAGTAGTCATATCGGCTGGTAGCTTCTGAATGGGTTCAGACTTCTTTGTTTTCTTAACAGGTTCTTTCGCCATTGGCTACCTTGGCTTGGAAGGTGGTGGTTACAGCTTCTTCAGAGGTGCTGTAGGTTCCTTGCTCGCACCAGAGTTTAGTCCCAGTGATGGTGATTGGGGAGGGGTATTTTGGTTGTCGTCGCTCACACCATCAGGATTCGATGAAGATGGAGATGGTGATCGAGCAGGATGTGACGGTCCTAGTGGTGAAGACGGTTCTAGAGGTGGATGTGTTGGAGATGATGGTCCTGGGTTTTGAGGAGATGGTCAGTGCAGGTGATCTACGGGGAGCAATGATGCCTCCTTGGCGGGGATGATGATGTTGCATTTGTGCCATAGAATGATCCCATCAACTGCATCTCCTAGTGTCCTTTCCCCGTCACCTCTTGGGAGGTCGAGCTTTAGGTCTTCATATTGACTATCACAAATCTGCTCTAGGCCAATGCTGGAGTAGCCGGTAGAATCTCCATGCCATGGGTTTTTTGTCCTGGCAGAATTAGTAAAGCACTTCCGTATGCCACCTGTACATATAGGAGAAATAAAGAAGTTATTAAACTCCCAAGGCATGGATCAATTGAGAAGATTGCATAAATTATATATATGTATACCTTAATAGTGATGTTTCCAAATGGTCTATACAGCTCACATGAGGTGAGCTGAGTGATGTCATCCACAGGGTACCATTGGTTGTTCTACGCAACCACGGGTAATCTTGGCATGTTCTCATCGGGGACCCCTGTGGAAGCACAGCTGCTTCGGGAATGAGAAGGGCTGACAATGTTGGGATCCGGTAGTGCTCCAGATTGGGCCATCTCAGTAACTACCAGGGCCACTCACCAATTAATTTCTTCCTCCATTCTTACTTCATGTGAATGCACTTTAGCTTCTAACATGCGCCGCCAGCTCTCCTCTTGCTGTTCCTTTCTTCCCTTGCGGCTTCTGTACGTGTTGATATCCCTACGAAAAGCAAACTTCCACAAAATGATCCCGAAACCTCGACAACGTCCTGGGTGATCGGGATTCCCGAGCGTCAAAGTGAGCTCATCGTTCTCTCTATCAATCTTCAACTTTCCCACTTTAGCATCTTCAATGTTTTGGATAAGCCTTTCGGTCTTCTAACATTTTGTTTCATTGAACATAAGTGTCCCATCCTCTTGTCTTAGGTTGCCTTCGTGAGCATAATACCAATTCTTCGATCGATCGGGCCAGTCAATAGTCGCTGGTATGATACCTCGATCGAATAGGTCTTGTTCCATCTTTTTCCATTTGGGAATTGGACTCAATTAACCACCTCGCCCTAGACGATGATGGTACTCCTTCTTCTGGGCATTGGTTGAGTTGACACGAACCTTATTCGCACTACTTTCACTCACCTTGTATTCCAGAAATGAGTTCCAGTGATCCCTTAACTTTAGCCACTCATCAAAATCTGGAGTTCGGCCCTTCTTGATAGAGTTGGCATTCAGATTCTTCTTGAAGGTCTGGAATTGGGTTGCCATCTTCTTTAGCATCCACTCTTCACAACTTTTTCTTCGACACCTTCAGGAAGTGTGAAGTGTTTCTTGACATTTGCCAACAACATATCCTTTTGTATCTGCGGGAGCACGTATGGATCATTTTGTTTACCCTTCCATTCTCTAATGTTGATGGGCATGTTGTCCCTTACAATGGCCCCCGCATTGACTCACGAACTTTCTAGCTACATTTTTAGGAGCAATTGGCTAGCCCTCTTCTGCCACTTCGATGATGTGAAGCCTTCCGTCCTTTATCTTTGTACGACTTCGCGGCTTATTTCGCTTCATCGATCTAGAGGGCTAACAGTTAAAGATTCTTTAATTAGTACATAGTAATAATGAATACAAAATTATAGATGGGGTAAAATAATGAAAATGATATATACCTCGCTGGAACCTTCCATCACAGTAAGATTTTGTTCCGCATTGTCATCAACGTGGTGCTCAGGCTCATCATTGCCATCACCGGACATGTTGAGGAACATGTCCGCCTAGCTACCCTCATCCTCAGTGTAGGTTATTGGAACGTTGGAGCTGCTACCACCAGCAATAATCTACTCCATTATATACCTCGCATCCTCTTCGTCTCTCATCTCAACTAATAATGACATTAGTTAAATACACATGTAATCATAGATACATTAAATTAAAAATTGTATCATAAAACGTACAAAAAAAACTTGTGAAATATACACATGAAATATAGTTGAGACCCATTAATTTGGAAGGATAAATCTTCACAGTAAGCTTCTAATAAGCTACTTATGAAATATAGCGTTGCTTACATCCAAACATTAAAATTGTCTTAGTTGCTCTTGAAAATTTGTATACAAGATACTGTGAAATATACCGTGCCTAATATTTTGACATTGAGGCCAAAAAAGCCAAGTGCATGACTGTATTTTCTAAATGACCTTCTGTTCACATTAACTACCAACAAGTTCTGAAAATCAATATCACACTAATGACATGTATATACAATTAAAAGAAACTTGTGACATCTACAATTTTTCTAAGTATTTAAACTAATTTGTACAATTTTTCTAAGTATTTAAACTAATTTGTATAATTTTTCTATAAGTATTTAAACTAATTTGTACTAATTTCTCTACGTATTTAAACTAATTTGTACAATTTTTCTTAGTATTTAAACTAATTCATACTAATTTTCTAAGTATTAAATGTTATTTATACAAATTACACATTAAAAACAGTAATTACACATTAAAATAGTGATAAAAAGGGTGCTTGCGTCAGCAAGCTTCGGTGCTTGCATCAGCAAGAACCCTTTCGGTCAGGGGGCGCGCCCGACCGACGGAGCGAACGGACGGTAGGGCGGCACGGCGGGCAGGTGCACATGGCGGCTGGGGCGCACGACGGGCTGGGCGGACGGGGTGCAGGCAGACGGCGGACGGGGCGTAGATGATGGCGAATCGGGTACGGGCGTGGGCTGACGGCGGATGGGGCATAGGCACGAGCTAACAGCGGACGGTAGCCGGGGCGGCGCGGATCGACAATGGATGGGGTGCGGCTGACAGGGCGTGGGGTGTGGATGGCGGTCGGGGGAGACGGCGGACGGAGACGAGTGGACAAGCGTGGGGCATCGGAAATCCAGCAGAGTGAGAGAGACGAGGCAAGGGAGAAGGGGTGGATGTTTTAAACCCCCTAGTTCCGGGTTGATTTTGCAACCGGGACTAAAGGGCCTTTAGTCCCGGTTGCAAATTCAACCCGGGACCAGCAAAGTGAGGGAGATGAGGCAGGGGAGAAGGGGGCGGATGTTTTAACCCCCTAGTCCTGGGTTGACTTTGCAACCTAGACTAAAGGGCCTTTAGTCCCGGTTGCAAATTCAACCCGGAACTAAAGGCCCCTACCTTTAGTCCCGGTTGCAACTTCCAACCGGGACTAAAGGTGCTTTTCGCGTGGGAGATGAAAAAGCACCATTTAGTCCCTGTTGGAATTTGCAACCGGGACTAAAGGCGCCCCCTTTTCATTTCCTGCTGCTTTTGCAATTTTAATTTATATATGTTTTAAGTTGTTTTGCACTTGTTTTGTTAAAAAAACTAAAAACTTTACATATTTTGAACATGCAAAAATATATTAAATTAGCATGTATATTTAAAATAAGTTTAAATCATAGTTGATTAAGTTTCTAAATAATTATTTTAATGCAATACTATCATCAACAAACTCTTCAATTAAATAATTTCAACGCGCAAAAAATGCAATTGATGTATGTGAAGTTAACATTGTTTATATTGATCGAATAAATATTCACCATAGAGTATTACAATATAATTCAAAGGTTCTTATGGCTATATAGCAATACATAAAGGTGTACCATATTTAGTTCATTACAATGTAACGTTAAAAAGTTATTAACGAAAGTTCGTTGGTCATGATCGCGTCATAAGTACAGAGTTTCTTCTTTTGCTAGCATGGTGTTTGGGTCAACTTCGACAGCGAATGGAGGCATGTCATCAAACTGATCATAATCATCTGAATAGTTTGTTTTGTCCTCGACTCCCATGATTTTTCTTTTACCTGGAAGAACTATGTGGTGCTTTGGCTCCCATAGTTAGTTTAATTTTTCCTGGGTTTGCTAGACATGTCCTTCACATAGAAAATCTGATGCACACCATTGGCAAGGATGAATGGTTCATCATTGTATCCAATTTTGGTCAGGTCCACTATTGTCATTCCATACTGATCTTTCATTACACCACCTCCAATTAGCTTCACCCATTGGCAACGAAATAGAGGGATGTTCAGCGGTCCGTATTCAAGTTCCCAGATCTCCTCTATGAAATCATAATACAAGTCCTTGCTCATGTTGCTGTCTATGGCATCTATGCGGACACCACTATTTTGGTTGGTGCTTTTTTTATCTTGGGCTCTCGCGTAAAATGTATAATCATTTATCTCATAACCTTGAAATGTCACAATTGTGGTAGAAGGTCCCCTGGCTAACCAAGCGAGTTGTTCGTGAATCGCGGAGTTACCCATAAGGTGTTGACGCAACCAAGAGGGAAAAGTATCCTTGTGATGACATATAATCCAGGCATTGGATTTCGTCGAGTATTGGGAACATAGAATATGCTTATGTTGGTCGATATACGGAGCCACAAAGGATGATTGTTGCAGAACAGTGAAGTGTGTTTTATGGAACAAATCAGTATCATTGCTCAAACTTGATTTCCTTCAAAGGATGCCCGTTCCCATAGCCTCCCCTCGTGGTCTGATGTTGGAACCCCAATCAAATTAATTGAGTCAATAAAATCAACATAAAACTCAATAACCTCCTCTATTCCATATCCCTTGGTGATCCTTCCTTCTGGACGGGCACGATTATGAACATAGATTTTTAGGACTGACATGAACCTCTCAAAAGGCTACATATTGTGCAGGAATACTAGACCGACAATAATAATCTCTTTGATTAGGTGAACCAGGAGGTGCGTCAAAATATTGAAGAAGGATGGTGGAAATACCAACTCAAAGCTGACAAGACATTGTATCACATCGTTCTGTAGCTTTACTAGCTTGGTTGGATCTATTGCCTTCTGTGAAATTGTATTGAGAAACGTGCATAGTTTTACGAGCGCCAATCGTACATTCTCTAGTAGAATACCCCTCAGTGCAATCGAAAGCAACTGGGTCATTAACGTGTGGCAGTCATGAGCCTTTAGATTTGTGAACTTCTTTTCTTTTATATTTATTATTCCCTTTATATTTGAGGAGTACCCATACAGAACCTTGATACTATTCATGCATTCAAACATGCTATCCTTCTCTTCCTTGCTGAGAGTATAACTAGCAGGATATAAGTAGTGCTATCCTTTATCTCGCTTTTCCGTATGTAGGTCATCTCATTGCTTCATACATTTCAGGTTCTATTGTGCTGCCAATGTATCTTTTGAGTTCCCATAACAACCTATGAAGACTAGCACGTTCACGCAAAGAATCTTCATCAGGTGCATCACGTCTATTGCGGTCACACCTCTAGGATTTCCCAATAAGGTAGCTCACAAAATATAGACTTCTTCTACATGGGTGCACGTCCGTTATCATCATTCGGAACAGGTTCACTACCAAGACTCTTTCCAAAGACTACCCTTACATCTTTTATCATCTCAAATACACGCTTTCCATTACGGTGTGCAGGTTTTTTACGATGGTCTGGTGCCCCTTTGAAATGCATTCCTTTCTTTCTTAACGGGTGGTTAGTAGGAAGAAATCATGATGGCCCATATTGACAACCTTCCTATAATATTTCAAATACATGCTATCTGTGTTGTCTAAATAGTGGGTGTAGACCCGATATCCCTTTTTTGTCTATCTTGAAAAGTTACTCAGCGTAGACCAATCATTGATGGCTATGAACAACAATGCTCATAGGGGAAAGCTCTCTTGTTTATTCTCATCCCACACACGTACACCTTCTTCTTTCCAGAGCAGTAAAAGTTTATCAACCAACAACCTTAGGTACACGTCAATGTTGTTGCCAGGTTGTTTTGGGCCTTGGATAAGAAATGACATCATAATGAACTTCCGCTTCATGCATAGCCAAGGAGGAAGGTTGAACATACATAGAGTCACAGGTCAAGTACTATGACCACTACTCAGCTCACCGAATGGATTGAATCCATTAGTTCTTAAATCAAACCTTATGTTCCTTGCGTAACTTTCAAAGTCTAAGAATGCTCTATCAATTGATCTCCACTAGACCCCATCCGTGGGGTGTCTCAGCATATCATCTTGCTTACGTTCTACATCAACTTAGCATTCGTCTTGTTTCTGAACAAAACACTTCAAATGTGGTATTATAGGAAAATACAACATCACCTTTGCAGGAACTCTCTTCTTGGGAGGTTGCCCCTCGACATCACCAGGATCATCTCGCCTAATCTTATACCGCAGTGCTCCACACACAGGACAAGCATCCAATTTCTCATATTCATCACCATGATAGAGGATACAATCACTAGGGCATGCGTGTGTCTTCTGAACCTCCAATCCCAGAGGGCAAACAACCTGTTTAGCTTCATATGTTGTGGAGGGCAATTCATTATTCTTGCGAAGAATGTTCTTTACAATTTTCAATATCCCCTGAAATACCTTATTGGACACACCATTTTTTACCTTCCATTGCAGCATTTCCAGTGTGGTACCTAGTTTTTTATACCCCTGCTTGTAATCTGGGTACAATATTTTTTGTGATCATCTACCATGTGCTGCAACTTTTCTGATTCCTTCTCAGTTTCGCAATCTCTCTGTGCATCCCATAGCACCTGACCAAGATCATCAATAGGGTTGTCTTCTACAAACTCTTCTTCATTAGCCTCGCCCATTGTAGTATCTGCAAAGTTTGGCCTGTAGCCCAGTCTGGAATGTTATTATCATCCTCCTCTTTTTCGCCATCTTCCATTATAACCCCTCTTTCGCCGTGCTTGGTCCAAACCAAATAGTTAGGCATGAAATCGTATCTAAACAAGTGGCTGTAAATAGTCCCCCAAGAAGAGTAGTCCTTCTTGTTATTGCATTGGAAGTATGGACAACATATGAATCTCTTCTATAGCTTGCTAGCTTTGGTCACTTCGAGAAAATAATGCAAGCCATCAACAAACTCCTTGGTACGTATGTCCGCATTATACATCCGTTGTCCATCCATTTGCATTGTATTACATGAAAAATGGACATAGATCTTCGTATTAGATAAATAACTTGATCAATATTAGGTAGGGGAAAAAATAGACTAAATGTGTTTATAATATTTAGTCCTTGCAATAAACATGAAATAAATAAATTATTACGTGAGAAATGGACATAGTTCTTTGTATTAGATAAAGAACTTGATCAATATTGATAATTTACACCAATCAACCTTCATAAATATAAAATAATTCACATGAAAATTACACCAATCAACATTCATAACATTCACTAGGTCGACAAGACAATAAAGATACATATGCACTAAAGATTACAGACGCTCCACAGTGGACTTCATGTAGTAAATTATCCTAAAATATTGGTACAACATAGTAGAATGTTCGCCCTCCAAACCATCTCTGCACATGACTCAATCTTGTACGAAGTATATGGAGAGTCACCTCTGCTCCTCTAGTACCAGAAAATAATGGTACAATAGAAGATCTTTGAATCCACATACTCGGGCTGAATATCATAGAAGAATCTTGAAATAATTGTCCAAACATCTCTTGGAGCAAGTGCCACATTCTCATAATAGAAGTATGGTGGCACACACACAATAGCCCATCTAGGCAAAAGATCTGTTCACTGAGCATGGCCCATGGTGGCAAGCCAAAACCAACCAAAAGCTGCTAGGTCAAGGTCAGTCAACAAATCTCTGCCTGAAGAGGATATTGGGCCAACATACTTCTATTACGACAATTAGGCTCCAAAAGGCGTTTGGAATACTATTTCAAGATTATTTTATGATATTCAGCTCAAGTTTGTGGATTCAAAGTTCTTCTGTTCTACCATTATTTTTGGATTCTTGACTCCATGAAGTCCACTATGGAGCGTTTGTACGCTTTATTAGTGTATCTTTGTTATCCTGTTCCACAATTGTAGCATTAACTTGACTAGTGTAATTTTCATGTCACTCTAATTTAACATGAAAACTTTCCAAAAAATTGTAGCAATGACCAAATTCTTTTTCATATGCCTACAATATATTTACAAACTAATCATACAAACTAAAATAATGGTACAATATAGTAGAATGTTCGTCATCTAAGCCATCTCTACACATGACTCAATCTTTTACGAGAATCACCTCCGCTCCTCCGATACCAGAGAATAGTGTAAGCACATTCATGCCATGTGCAGACATTGTTCTCTGGTATTGAAGGAGCGGAGGAACCAGCTCTTTAGAATTTTCCTCCAATACCAAAGAATGGAGCGCCACCTCCGTTCCTCCAATACCAGAGAATAGTGTAAGCACATTCATGCCATGTGTAGATACTGTTCTCTAGGATTGGAGGAGCGGAGGTGGTACATCCATTGCCGATCCATCTGCATCGTATTACGTGAAAAATGAACATAGGGCTTCGTATTAGGTAAAGAACATGATCAATATTAGGTAGGGAAAAATAGAGCAAATATGTTTATAATATTTAGTCCTTGCAATAAACATGAGATAAATAAATTATTGGTCAAAGAAATACAATTATTGTTAAATTACAGTGACATGAAAAATTGTAGCAATGACCAAATTCTATTTCTTACACCTACAATTTATTTACCTTAATTTTATTGCAATGACTAAATATTAAAAATACATTTACTCTATTTTTTTCCATACCTAATATTGATCAAGTTCTTTACCTAATATGAATCATATAGAACAAGCAAGCTATCCATCCAATTCTAGCTCAAAAACATGTATAAATAAAAGCCTCTCCATTCTCCCTCATTCTAAAAAACTCATTTTCTCTATCTCTAAAGCATAAAACAAAGCATAATAATAATAAATGAAGGGAGGATGAAGTAGCTAACCTTTACAACACTTTGGATGAGTGAAATCCCCACGAAAATGAGGAAAAAAAATTGGGCAGCACCTTCCCTAAGGTTGCTTCCTCCCCATGGAGAGGAGGAGGAAGAAACTCTCGATCTCTGGTGGAGTGGCTCGGGCTCGAGGAGGAAGAAGAGCTCTTAGTCTGGTGAATTTATAGGCGAGGAGCTTTTATCCCGGTTGGAAATTCCAACTGGGACAAAAGCTCCCCCTCGGGAGGTTGGAATTACGAAACAGGACTTGGGGGGGAGGGCGAAACAGGACTAGGGGGACTTTTGTCCCGGTTGGAATTTCCAACGGGGACAAAAGCTCCCACTGTCGTGTAACGACCCCGGTTAAATCTTTCGAGTTAATCTTAATCCAAGTCCCAAAATTCCTCTGTCTCAGCACTTCCCGAGCAGGAGTGCTCCACTCCAGTTCCCAGTCCCGACCCCTGAAGACCCCAACCCACCCCGCCAGTTCCTTCTAAGACTCAACAACAGTGTCCCTTTCAATCTGGAGTAGAGGAGAAACCGAGACTGACGGGTGGACCCGCAATCTTTTCCCCGGATCTCCCGAAGTAGACGCACTTGAGCGGCCTACACCGCTTCAGAGCTCCCCCACCGCGTGGCTCAACTTCTCCGATGCTCGCCGCTTCGCCCAGTCGCCGGCCGCGACAGGATGGATTCCTGCGCCCTCCTCCCCAATCGCAGCGGAAGCCCCTCTGCAACCCTTTCTGTAGCGCCTCGTCTCGCTCACGCCCTCGCCGGTCGCGCCTTGGTGCTCTATCACCGCTGTGGCAGAGCTTTGCCGCCTGCTACGTCAAACCGCCTCGTGGCTCGCGCCCACCATCATCTCACCGGATCCCCGGCTTCAAGGCCCGATGTCTTCCAGCTTTTCCGCCGCCTCTACACAGTCGTGCCGCCCACGAACTCGCTACGCGACGATTCCTCCACCACCAACCCTGACTCCGGCAGCGACAGTTCCTTGTCCGCCTTGCCAGAACTGCACCCGGCAAACCACTGTTTCGCGCTCGCCCGCGCAGCTGCAACCCGCCTGTCCTCTCACCTGTTGCAACCTCAATTGTAGCGCGGTTCTCCCTGTCACACCAATCAGATCCACCGCACGACGACGCCCGCCTCCGCCAAATCTCAGCCCCGGCAAAACCGCGCCTGCGCCGCCCTGTCTCCAAGTGCCCAATAGCCGAGGACGCTATCTCCGAAGTCCTGTTCCGCCGCCCATCGCTGCTCAATCACAGCCATGGCAGTGCACTCCCTCCTTCTCTTCCGATCTCCGTGCCACTCGAAATCTCTCTCTTCCGCGCCACTATAAAAAGGGAACGCCAGAGTTCCACCGGAGTTCCTTCACTTTTGCTGTTTCGCCGCCCCTACTCTGAGAGCACTTGAGCAATCCCACTGAACCTCTTGAGAGTTCTCCTTCTCCGCTCAGACCCGCTTCGTCCCAATCCACCCAGCCGCCTGCTCCTCCGCGCTGTGCTAGAGCTTCCTTGTTGCTCACAAGAAGCTCCGCCGTCGCCGGAGCACCGCCGGATATCGCCCCCCCAAGCCTTAGTGCTTAAGACCTTCCGCCCAAGTCTACTCCTTCCCGACCCCAAAGCTCCACCTATAAACCGAAGGTAAGCTGCCGACCCCTCACCGGTTCGCTCGACCCCTTTTCCGTCTCGCCCGACCCTGTCTGTTAGCCGACCCTTATCTGCCTTGCCCGAGGACTCGGCTGTATCCTTTCCTTGACCTGAGGGTACATGTGTAAAAGAGCGGGGACTTCTCTATGTTAAGTCTGAGGACCCCCAGCACAGCTATTCCTCTAGTTTAAGGGTTAGATCATAAGTTTCTTCCCATCCGACCCTTTTATCTTGCTCTCCACCAACCAAAGTAAATTTCCCCACCTTTTTTGTAGCCTTGCTGCAAGTGTTCGAGCTTGATGGCAAGTGTTGTGAAAATAACCGTCTAAACACTAACTCCTGCATTGCATTCGTGTAGAGTTTCGTCTTGCTGACGGCATCTACGAGCTACACCCGGTTCCAGAAGACGGAGCTGTAGCTGAGCTACCAGTTCCAGAAGCCGAAGTTGCCCCAGCTGAAGACCCGCTTCCCTCCCCTCCGCTTGAAGTCAAGCCCCGGAGCATGAACCCCAAATTTTTTCCCAAACTTGCGCATGCCTTCTTTCTCATGTTTGTGCATTTACGTATAAGAGTTATTTGCAACCTTAGATGCATGACATAGTTCCTTTGATCTGAACACTAGTTTGTTGGGTCGAGTAGTTGCACTGCTTAAATAGGTATCGGTAAAAGCTGAGTGATTTCCTATCACTCGTGAGTTATAGGAGTTGGTTGTTTTCCCTCCTGTTACAACTATAAGGACGATGGACAGGGCAGGGTTTTGGTTAACTCTTTTGGTGGTCGGCCAATCGCCCCGTCTGTTTATGGAATCTGTTAAGGCCCGACAGTGGTGGTGTTCGTGATCAAGTGTTTGAAAGTACTAATCTCATACCTAGTATGGGATGGGGAAGCCTAGTACCTGATTGAACTAGGGCGTGTCTTATACCCCTGCTGTCCCTGGAACGAGGTTCCCATGGTGCATCATGTGGGTGCAAGTGCGGTCACAGTACGGTAGAGGCCGGGACTGTGGAGCATTGCATGCCAAGGGAAGTTTGGACCTGACACGTGCCTGGGAATTGATGGGGATGGCTGACACAGGAAGCGACCCTTGTGGTGCGCGGATGTCGTGAGATTAGGTTCGCCATGCATGGTTAAGAAATTTGAATCGATTCATCTGCCTCTCACAGTTTGAGACTGCTTGATCGCTATGCTACATTGAGTAATGAAAGAGTCTGATGATGACATGGTCTTGATGATGAGCTTATATACATAAAGTTGGATCTATGTTTGCTTAGAGTAAGCTGCCAACGTAGACTGGTTAATGAACTTAGAATTTGAGCTAAAACTTGAAAGCAAGGACCTAACATAGTAGCTTTTGGCAAATAAACCCCTCAGCCAAAGAGCCTTGCATGTCTAGATGTGGTGGAGTAGTTTTACCACCGGTCGGTTAAGTCTTGTTGAGCTTAGCAGCTCATCCTTGTTTGTGGCTTTCTTTTCAGGTGAAGTCGCAGCTCCTGAGTTTGCTCCTGTTGGCACTTGGCCGCCCCAGCTCCCTCCGGGTTGGACGGTTGAGTGGGGTCCTTTCTCGGACGGCGAGGAAAGGGATAACTGATGTCCTGATCGGCCTCGTCAGGGACATCCGACCCCGGCGCTAGCTTCCGCAATTTTACCTTTTCGCTGCTTTTAAATCTTGTAAAACTCTGACTTTCATTTGATGTTGAACTAAATTTGTCAAACTTGTTTAACCCAGTGGATCTGTTGTATTCTCTGGAACCACCCACCTTCGTGTGAGTTTTGCTAATCCGGTCCTGTTAAGTGGTTAAATCGGATGAAATCCGACGGCACTTCGAGTTAACTTGACTAAGGCATGAGTGTCGCGTGTCAGGCGACTTAACCGTGCTTTAATCAAGGTAATTCGAGGTGGTTCCGCCACATGTCGGTGCCTGATTTTTTAGCCATTACAACCGTGACTAAAGCTCCCTCCGTCGGTGGCCTTCGGTGGCTCATTTTTGACCCAGGACTAAAGGCACTTTAATCCCGAGTCCAAAGTCGACTAGGACAAAAACTCCTAGATGGAAGGTGAGTTCTCTAGCAGTGAGGGTTACTTTATGATATATTCATAATGACAGATTTAGATGTTTTTTTAGAAAACACAATATACATCTAATGGCTATGATGATTTAAGACTAGCAGATTGATGGTAAGATGTTTATGATTTTTGTAAGAATTTATATGATTTTTTTCAAATGCGTCATGTGCGGATTAACATGGGGACTCACTACGGGAGACGGGAGATTTGCTGAGTGCCCCAGGTACTCGGCAAAGTCCTAAAAGCACTCAGCAACCACTTTGTCGAGTGTTGCACTCGGCAACCAACACTCGGCAACCAACACTCGGCAAAGATGTTAACGGCAAACATATTTTTGCCGAGTGTTTTTCTTCGTGCACTCGGCAAAGCCTATGCCGAGTGCCAAAAAACACTCGGCAACATTTTTTGCAAAAAATAAAAAAAAACAACCACGGTCGGCACCACTGGCCGCCGCCACCACCGGCCGCCGCTGCTGCCCCACGCCGCCACCACTAGCCCCCGTCACCACCGGCCGCCGCTGCCACCCCACGCTGCCACCACTGGCCGCCACTGCCGCCCCACGCACATGCCCGCCGTCGCCGAGCCCCCTCCTCGAGCACACGCCGCCGAGCTTGGATCTGGCCGCCGGTGGGAAGAGGGAGGTCGAGGGACCTCGCCCGGCTGCCAGATCTCGCCCACCGGTGGGGAGAGGGAGGGGGCAGCGGGAGAAGGAGGGGAGGGAGGAGGGAGAAGGAGGCCGCCGAGCTCCGGCCAGATTTGGCCGCCGCCGAGCCCCCTCCTCGAGCTGCCGCCACCGGAGCCCCCTCCCTCGAGGCGCCTCGCCCGGCCGCCGGATCTTGCCCGCCAGTGGGGAGAGGGAGGGGCTTGGCCGCTGGATCTGGCCCGCCAGTGGGGAGAGGGAGGGGTCGGAGATGGAGGGGCCGGGCTGGCTCAGCACGAGGGAGGCGAAGGGCGCTGGTTGCAGGGAGAGGGAGGTGGGGGAAGGAGGGGGCGCCGGTGTTGCGGAGGAGGAGAGGGCGCTTGGGGAGGTGGAGGAATCGAGGGGCGTGTCTGG
>NC_028457.1:21893062-22099227 GCF_000263155.2 Setaria italica
AACTCCGAGTGCTAAAAAGAAAACACTCGGCAAACCTTTTGTTTGTCGAGGTAATTATTTTGCTGAGTGTTTTTCACGAAACACTCGGCGAAGAGAGCTTTGCCGAGTATTCGAAGGAATACACTCGGCAAACAAAAAAACACTCTGCAAATTAGAGGTTTCCAGTAGTGACTGTTAAAGGTTTCTCCAATTAGTTATAGCAAAATACATAACTGTTTACTAAGGTCGGCAGAATATTAGATCTTAAAACATGCCAGTGGTCATTGGGTAAGATCGAAATCATGATGTCTTAAACACAAGACTATAGGCATGTTTGCTTGAGACCCTTGGAGACCTTTTTAGTCGAGGCAGCAGCACGAGACGTTGGATTTGGAGCGCCTATGGTCGGATATAGCCACAAGCCCTAAAAAATGGATTCTATTAACTATGATTATGGAATCAGATCCTCCGGTCCAAAGCGTGTAGATTCAAAATCGTGCGATAGAATCCCAAATTTTGATAACTAGACCGTCATACCTCGGTTATGTTGCATAGAATATCTGCCTTTTATCGTTCGTTTCTGGAATCGGTACCCCCCCTCTCCGTTCCATAATTAATGGAAGTTGCTGTGAATAAATTGTCCTGTGCATGATTGTTCTGATCCGTTTATTTTTTTTTCTTTTATAAAAGGGTCCTGCTTTCCACAAGTGTGCATGTAGTACAATTAATTCATGTGACTTTGATATCATAATGAACAGGAAATAAACATTGAACTGTAAATTCACTTGTGCGGAGTATATAACTAGTATTATTGTGCAGCTAGCTTCCCACACCCTTTGTTCTCTGACCTATTTTCTCATCACTGACCACACTGAACTGATGCCCACTCGATGAGTCCAGAAGCATGTTTGCTACCTTGGGAATGAATTGCATCGAGGAAACATTTTCCACGACCATAATGGATCTGACAATCTCCACAATAGTAATCAGGTGCACTCGATCCGATGATGAAATGACCGATGCTCGCCACTCATCCGCACAAAGGAGTGCTCCCATATATGGAACGTATTAGCGCTGCGAGGTAGTGGGTAGTGACAAACATGAAAGTAGTTTATTGCTAGCAGATCGTAGCATCCATCTATTTTTTGCTGAAACACTGGGAATTGTTCTAGTGGGACGTACGAGTCATGTTTGGTATTCATATGTCCAAAGCATCATGAAGCATCAAACTGTTTGCAAATTGCAGCTATTTGTGATTGTAAGCTTTTTTTTTTTGGCTGCTTCCAAAGCTCAGTATAGCCTTGCATAGTACAAATGGTGAAGAAAAGTTGGACATTTCAAGTGTAAAATGTGATAATGATGAAATACTAGTGACTTGCGTAGGAAACTTCTCAATTCAAAATGTGGAATGCGACATTGATGAAATAATTGCCATCATCGCCATGGCTTGTCTTCCTCAAAACCAGGGTGCCCCCAACCGTTGTCACGACGACGCTTCTGTACTTGCGCGTTATCAACATTATGCCATCATCATTTCTTTTTAACTCCTCAGTAAGACTGGATCGCGTAAATCATGTTTTCTTCATGAATTCCATATTGTTTTTATGATTCCATATTATTTTTATTGTCAAGTAGATCTATGGTGTATGGATATGTTCTACACATGATTATATTATACTCATCCATCCTAAGTCATTCCAAGAATCTTGGACAGTCAAAGTATCTCAAATTTGATCAAATTTATATGATAATATAATAACATTTATGATGTCATCTAAGTATCATTAGATTCTTGATCAATTATATTTTCATAGTATACCTATTTGATGTCATAAATCTTATAATTTTCTTTATAATTTTGATCAAACTTGAGATGCTTTGACTCTCCAAAATTCTTGAAATGACTTATAATTTGGGATGGAGGGAGTATTTTTCTTACATGAATATGCTACTTAATCTCTTTATGTTTATTATTTATCCTTGCATTAAGTTATATTCCTTCCATCACAAATTATTATTCGTTTTAGCTTTTCTAGTTACATAACTTTTACTATGTATTTAGACATACACTATACCACAACCCAAAATTACCGTCGGATATCCGACGGTATAAGTACAAAAATACCGTCGAATAGTTAGTCGTTATAACTCTACGTTGGATCATTAGTCGGTATTACACGTTGTAGCAACTAGAGATCGGTCGGTATACAAAATTATGTATTCACATTGAACCATCGGTCGGTACAGCTCAAAAATTACGTCCAACTATTCATCGGGATACGTAGCACACAGGCCATGAGCGCTCCCCGCACACTTCCGGCCCAACTTGCGCGAAAAAAGGCCCACCGATCACTCCCAAACCCTAGTCCTCCGAGATCCTATCTCCCAGACCAGCCGTCATGACCTTGCCTCTCGTCTCCCGGCCCTCTCCCTCCGTCTCCCTCTCCCTCCATCTCCCTGCCGCCGCCGCCCCTCCCCTCCCTCCCTCTCCCTTCCCCCGCCGCCGGCGGCCGGCTCCCGCTGCTGGACTGGACAGGGCAGGACCCTAAGCCCGGGCGGCGGCGCACCCCTGCCCCGACAGAGGGGACGGCACCTTAAGCCCGGGCGGCGGTGCACCCCATGCCCCGGTATCGACAACCTCCTGCATTGGCGCGTCGCCACCCCGGCTTCATCCGCAACCAAGGCGGCCACCACTTGGAGTCCAACCCTCGCGCCGACCCTGAGCTTCATGCCGGCGCCTCCCCGACTTTGACCCCAAGCTGGACGCCGATGCCTTCGCCACTTTGACCCCGAGCAGGACGCCGACGCTTCCTCAACTTCGACCCAAGCTGAACGCCAGCGCCTCCCCGACTTTATCCCCATCCAGGACGCCGCCGCCGCCGCCGCCTCCGCCTCCCCAACCCATCTGCCGCACCCTCCCCTACCCTAAAGGTGGGTTGGATCTTTGATTTGTGGTAATTGATGCCTGTTCCTCTCTTTGTGCTACTGGATTTTCGAGCAAACAGATCGAGCTTTTACAGTGGATTTGAGTTCTAGAGTTTGATCATGGTGGATTAGGGTTAAGCATTGTCTCTTGTCAGGTGTAATCCTGGTTTGGTTGAGTTGGAAAAATAATGGGTGCTGCTATTTCGATAAGATTTGATTAGTTCCGTTTAGGTTCTAGATCACTGGCCATAGTACATGCTTTGCAATGGTGGTTGTGTAGTATAGTACTCAAAACATTGGGGAAATACCTTATGCTCCAGGCTTTTAGGTTCAAACTTATTTGGTGAAAGTTTTTCTTAGTTATTCAATGTTCATTTGTGATCATATGGTTCAATGCTTCATATTCTTCCTGTTAAACAATTACTGGGAATTAATTGTGGTGTATTGTGTAAATTCAGAGATATTGAAAGTGGTGTTGTTAGCCTGTTAACTGTACAGTTCAAAACCGTGTTGTTATTATTCAGTTACTTCTTAACTTAGAGCTGAACTTCCATGTTTTCAAAAAACAGAGAAGAAGATGAACTTCTCAAAAAGCATAAATTTGTATGGCTTATTGGCTTAGAAAAATTAAGATATAAAGCAGCCAAGGTCATACTAATGCTGATATATGTTGCGTGAGCAAGAGTAAATATCCTTGAGTATTTTTTTAATTCCTAGAATTCCATCTGTAGAACTTTGACATGAGTACATGACAATATTTTTTTGAGTATTTACTTCCGCTTATTTTTGAGTTACTTGTGGATGCATGCCGCAAGATCCTGAAAGCCAGCTGGAATGCAAAAGAAAGGTTTTCTTTACTTTTCACACACTCCTTTATTTCCATGTTCACTAGATATTCTCTATGACATGGAAAAACTTGATGCCTGCTGTTAAATTCACTGTTTATTCTGATCTTTTTTTACTTAATCCAAAACAATAGGGTATGGATGTTTGGATGCTGGGAATACATTTAATCATTTCCAAAGATAAAGATACCATCTATTTCATTCTTATATGTTACCTCTAGTATGTATTTGTTTTTTATTCAGCTCCATGTGCACACATAACTAGTAGATTCAGTATACTTAAAGTTTTGACTCATTTTGCACCTCTGGATTTTCTATGCAAATACCTATCTCTCAAATACCGCTACCTACTGTGAGCAATTGATAGGGGAATTTGTGGTAAAGTTTGCCTAAAGAACGAATAGACATCTATTTGGTAGTTGTCAGAAAGCCTGAAAGCTATGTATCCATGCATGGTCTGAACTCTTGCCAGTGGTACAAATTTCATTTGTCCTCACCAATCTGAACTCAAATAGATCCTTTATTTGGAGCACTGTACTTCTGGATTTATGTCTGTGGAGTGGTGTTATATTGAGCTTAATTTGTTGCTGTTCATGCAGCGGTATAATTGCTCCATCACCAGATGAATACCCATTTCTGGGCCTTAATCTTCTGAGGCTGTTGGCTGAGAACAGAGTTGCCGAATTCCATACTGAGCTGGTGCCTAATTTGTGCTGAAGTGGATAATTGGGAAGTGCTCTGTTCAATTGTGTAAATTGCTATGTCATATGTACAGTATTAAGTACACTGAATTCATCATTTACCTATATACTAGTTTAATGGTCTCTGATTGTTTCTCTTTTGCTTGTTCCTATATTGTGAATTTAGTGCTGAAAAGGGATGCAATTCTGCCTCGACCCTATGCTGAAATAAGCACTATGCCTGATGCTCAAATGATGTGAATTGCATGGCCATATAGAAAAGTAATCACCTGAACTTGTCTTTGTTTATTTTTTCCATCTCTGGTGATTGACCAAGATGCTAACTGATGGTATGTGTTGTAGTTGAAAGTTAGCAAGGCATGAAAATCCTTCCAGGGTGCTGCAGCTAGTGCAGGTATTTATAGTTGCTAACTGATGATATGTCACATACTTATGATTTAGATTAAGCATGACCTTGCAAACATAGAAGAAGCATGGAATGTACCATATCTTCTAAAACCATAGAGATGGTTGGGTGCTGTATGAGCTACTTTGATGACATGGCATTTTACTTTTCTGCTACTTTGCTCAAAATTATCACTGATTCCATGACATTGCTTTCAAGCAGTTTTGGAAGAAATGCTAGAAGGGTCCCTTGAAGCTGGTTGCAAGCTAATCAAGTGTTCATCGATTTTGTGTTGTTTTGGAGTATGTATAGATGACATTTTGCCCTCAACCTTGGCTGCGAGCTTGGATGTTTGGCTGTGAGCTGAGCTTGGTTGTAGTGAATTTTGATATTTTGGTCTCAAATAGTAGTTGCAGAAATGGTCTCAAATATTTTGGCTGTAAGTTGAGCTTGGATGTTTGACTTTTAATGAATGTTAATAAGTTGTAGCTGTGTATGATTGATGGACATGATGAGCTAGTAATGTTGTTATGTGGTTCCATTAATTGAATGAAAGCTTTTATACCTAATATGGTCGCTTGCTTTGTGATTTATGTGTGTACATGGATATTAGATTAATCTTTGTTTTCGATTTTTTTGATATATCCAAACGATCCTGTCGAACTGTGGTCGCTATAAACTCGTAAGAGCGTTGAACTATTGGTCGGTATAAATGCGTAGAGAGCAACCGACTATTGGTCGGTATAAATTCGTCGATCGTTATAGACTTATACCGACGCCACTTATAACGACTAAAGGCTGCGATCGGCATAACGCTATAACGACCGATGATCCATCGTTACAACGGCTTATACCGACCAAAACGAAGTTGCTACATTGTGGCTGTGGTATAGTGATATTACATGTCTTAATGCATATCAAAATCTATATATCTAGAAAAATCAAAAAGAATACAGATCTAGTCCATCAAGCAGTGCTAACATAAGTAAAAGAAATCCACCACGTGTTCCGTCATGCAAGCACTGTAACTATCTTCAACCCTCAGACCTCACTCTAACTATCTTCAACCCTCGACCTCAGCCGTTGTAACTATCTTCAACCCTCAGGCCTCGGCCGCTATAACACCTCAAATGTTTGGTGCCTAGCTTTCCAACCTACTTTTGCTTCTTAAAAAGTGAATAACTAAACTAAAGGGATCTGGTGGAGACAGGTGCTGTCACAAGGTAGCTTTTGTGCAGTTCAATTTTACCAGCAACGTTGAGCTCGCTTTCGGGGGTGTTTGGATACGAGGTGCTAAACTTTAGGAGGGTCATATCGGATGTTCGAACGCTAATTCGGAGGACTAAACGTGAGCTAATTATAAAACTAATTGCAGAACCCCTATACTAATTCGCGAGATGAAACTATTAAGCCTAATTAATCCATCATTAGCAAATGGTTACTGTAGCACCACGTTATCAAATCATGGACTAATTAGGCTTAATAGATTCGTCTCACGAATTAGACTCCATCTGTACAATTAATTTTGTAATTAAAATACATTTAATACTTTGGATAGTAGTTTACGAGGGTGTATCCCCCTTCATCGGCTGCGAGACTTTCGTCGAAATTAGCCACTGCCGCTCATTAGGTGCGTACCGATTTGTTTATCTCCATCGTCTTCCCCTTTCCTCTCGGGCGGCAGAGCACCGCAAGGCCGCAACCACCCGCACGCCGCTAGGTTCCCCCTGTTCTCCGGCGGCACACGGGGTGAAACGCAGCGGCCGGCCCTCTCCGCCCCCGCACGCCCCCCCACCCCACCTCTCTCCTCCTCCTTCCTTCAGAAGTTCCCGTCAGACGCACTCGCGGTGGCCGGCGGATCCAGGTGCCACCGATTCCTCTCTTTCTTTCCTGACGCCGCCGCTCCCCCATTTTCTTCTTGATGCCGGCGCTTGCTCATTTTGTTCCTGACGCCGCCGTCGACTCTGCTACCGGAGCTCCCTCGCCGGCGCCAGGAGGTCCCCTTCGGTGGCAACCTTCTCCATCCCCGCTAGCGCCATCTCCCCTGGCCGCTTTGCACCCCGTTCGCCTCCCCTGCGAGATCTTGCATCCCTGCCTCCCCCCTGTCTGATCTGCAGGTAATCTCCCCCAACTGCCTCGCGTCAGGTCCAGCACGGTGCACGACGACACAGCTGCCAATCTCACGTGCCCTCCCTCAACGGCGAAGATGATGACCGTGGACGCCTTCCTCCCTACGGCCCTGCGGGCTTCGTCTCCCTGCAGCACGTCAGCACGTCATGTGTTCGATAAAATGTTCCTATCAGATACTGTGTGTTGATTCACTACCGGAAACACTAACTTTGCCGAGTGCCCCAGGCACTCGGCGAAGGGCCAAATACACTCGGCAAAGGGTTTGCCGAGTGTAACACTCGGCGAACTCGACTCGGCAAAGTTTCCCTCGGCAAATACTGGGTTTGCCGAGTGTCGACCGTCGGGCACTCGGCAAAGCCTTTGCCGAGTGCTGCAAAACACTCGGCAAAATATAACACTCAGCACAAAGGTGATAACGGTCAGCGACGGTAACAGCTACTTTGCCGAGTGTCAGACGGCAGACACTCGGCGAACCCTTAAATTTTGCTGAGTGTATTTATACTTTGCACTCGGTGAAGGTACACAGTTTGCCGAGTGTATTTCAAATGACACTCGGCAAACAGAATATCTTTGCCGAGTGTATTTTATGCGGCACTCGGCAAAGAGGCTCCACCCGCCAGATTTCTTTCAGCCGTTTGCCGAGTGTCTCCCAGTGGGACTCGGCAAAGTTGCATACTTTGCTGAGTGCCTTCCTCATGGCACTCGGCAAACAGGCCAATCCCGCAAAAATGTTATGACGCCTTTGCCGAGTGTTTTGGCAATGCACTCGGCAAAGACGTCGATGTAACAGAAAATGGCCTTGCCCGAGCTCCTGCTACAAAACAAAAATGTTACGTATAAAAGACCCCTCTCAAAAAACAACCAGAGAAGCACATGCATATAAATTACACCACAGGCATATAAATATCACCACAAGCATCACAAGCACACAAATAACATTCACAAGTTCTCGTCGAAACAGGTAATTCACAAGTTTTACCACAGCTAACACCTCTAGTTCACAAGTCACTGAGGAGGATGAGGAGGATGAGGTGGATGAGGAGGCTGAGGAGTATGTGCAGGTGGCCACTGCCCCCAAGAAGATTCTGCATTGGACGCCGCCGATTGATTCTGCACAAAGTTATAGAGATTGCATTAGTCACTTTTCTAGTGTAAGTCTGTAGTGCCTGTAGTTTCTAGTTTAACTCTAGATTGATTGTAAGGTTGAGAGTGACTCACAGGAGTAGCTGCAGGAGGTGGTGGAGGAGGCGGGAATAGGTTCGGTGGCATAGGTGGTGGAGTCTGACCTAAACTGTGAAAGACACTCTGCATGTATTGGAACATCTGCTCCGTCCTCTGCCTTTCTAGCTGTCGATCCGCCTCGATCCTCGCCTCTAGTTCTTCCCGGCGCTTCCGTTCTACCTCCACCTGGGCCTACAATATTTCATCCCAATGTCTTATTGCCAATGCCAAGATATGTACAAAATGAATGAAAAATTAAAGAAACAGGAATAACCTGCAGAGCCTGCATCTGTAACTGTGCAGCGGTAGGCCGTGCCCGTATCGCGGGGCTCGAGTCCGTGCTCCTTGCTCGAATCTAGCAGAGGGTGGGAGTACTGGCAGTGTCGATCACGCTATCTCCAATCCAATACTTGTCATGCTTCTTCCCTCCTCCCACCATCATCACAATTTCAGCATCAATATCGTCTGCTGAGAGCGGATCTTGAGCTTGGATACATGGCATCATAAGATGAGTCGAGGTTTCATGAATTAAAGCATGTGTTACCGGAGTACTTTAGCAATTGTGAAGAGAGATGGACAAGCCGCAAAGCAGTTGAAATTGTACGGGAAAGCAAGAGCGTGCGCTGGGCACTCATACGGCGCAGCCTCAATTGCCCGTGTAGTGAACGGACCAAGCTGTATAAGCAGTCGGGGTGTGATCGAGGTGGTCAGCAGAAGTCATGGAGATATAGAAAAGCTGGGGCGTATTGAGATATATGGAAGCCGTAAATATTTAATTGAATATATGACTATTCATGATCGAATTGGAGAGTTAGTGTCATGCTCGAGCAGACTGCCATCGGTGAACAGTTGTTGACAAAGTTGATGCTGGGTTCGGGTGGTAGGAGTGGTCGGCTGTGCTGGTTGCAGGGGCAGCCATGCATGGTTTGCTGCTGCCGAGTCAATCTGGCATCGGGTAGTCTCTGCACTTGCAGTAGGGTGCTTGTGGTTGTGCTGTTGACCCGCCTTCGAGCGCACCATTGCATGCGTGAGCTCTGAGCTCTGATTTGCACCGCGAGACAGCTCCATGTTTCATTTCCCAAAGCACGGCAAAACAGCTAGGCATGCACCACGTTAAAGTAATAATAAATTATAAAATAAAGGAGCGGGTCGGATCAGGTATATAGAAGAAAAACAATGAAACCAAAAGAATCTCTCTGATACGTGCGTGTATCCTGATCCATCCGCCACGCACGTGCTAGAGGCAATCGAATCACCCACGCATGGAGGCCAAGATGAAACTTGCCAACACAGAGTTGCATCTAGGACACGGCACTTGGTGGTCGGCATGTAATGGAAGAACGACAGCACATCAGGAGACACTTGATCCAGCGATGGAACTCGTGCGAACGGATCAAAAAACGAGAGGCCGGTGTGTGATTAGCCAGAAAAAAATCAAATCGATCTGGCAACAACAATTGAGAACGACTCACCCAGTTTGTTAACGGTTAGTGCCATCAAATTCGCTAGAAGGATCTCACGATCACCCCTACCTAGCGCGCCAACTGTCGGATTTAGTGACCGACAATCCACTAAGGGGTACCCAGATGGTTATTTTGTAGGTAGAGGGGATCGCAAGATCACAAACTTGATGGTAACGCAAAGCACAAGACCAGAGATTTATACAGTTTTCGGCTGCCAGTATAGCGTAATACCCTACGTCCTGTGTTGGGGGATTGTATTGCGCCTTGCGCTCGGGTGTTGGTTGTTGTGTTGAGAGATTGAATGTCCTCCTAGGGTACCCCTACCTCTCCTTATATACTTCGAGGGTAGGGTTACATGGCAAGTCCCCTAGTCGATTACTATAGATGGGATCTAGTTGGATTATAACACGTGGGGAGCTCTAGCCGGACTCTATCTTCTGCTTTCTTCATCAAATCGGGCCGATCCATCAGTGGTCGGCAGGCCCTCCATGAGGGTACCCAGGTATCCATTGCTGTCTACTCTAATATCATGAACCTTATTGATTATCTCGGTTGTGATATTGTAAATTTGAGGAGCTCCAAGAAATGGTGATTGCCATGGTCAAAATGGTTCCAATGATGCACAACCTGACACTGCTGAGTTCATTGCACAGGTCGAAAAGAGACGATCAATAAAGGTTAGAAAATAGTTTTAGAACTCTGGAGCCCAAATTTATGTGTTTGAAGTTCCACTATCTGCAGCACATACAGGTTCCAACATGGTGGTGATGCAGGCAGCAGGTTCCAGCACCTTTATAGGACTCCTGATCGTATTATTTGCTGGCTTCTGCTTCTTCATCTACTCCCCGGCGTTGAACCATGCCACCAATGACCAGTGGCATGCCTTAAAGAAAGGGGTGCCCCATTTGGTCGTCTACACTGCCTTCTTCTACTTTTATTTGTCAGGTTTTCTGATCGCAATCTGTGTCAATATCTGGTTACTATACCGGCCAATAGCCGGTGTGCCATCATCAACTATCGGGGCATATTTCAGAGACTGGAATGGCAGGCAGTGGGGCCTTCGATCCGGGCTACTATGTGGATTTGCTAACGGTTTCCAGTTTATGGGTGGGCAAGCTGCCGGATTTGCCACTGCTGATGCTATCTTGGTAATCTTTACGATCTTCCATTTGATTTCATATATACTATTCTATATGATTTGCTTTGATAGTTTGAATGACTTAGAAAATGTTATGATTAGGCATCGCCCCTCATCTGCACGATTTGGGATATCGTCCTCTTCGGCGAGTACCGGAGGTCATCAAAGAAGACATATTTCTTGCTTGGTACCATGCTGAGCATGTTCATCATTGCCATCGCGGTTCTCTTGGCTTCAGGTGGACATAGGAAAACTGCGTGAGGCAAAATCACTGGGTCACTCTATCAAGGTCAAACAGAAGAGATGTGTGCTGGCGGTGCTGGCACATCGTCTTGGAAACCTAAATATGCTACTGGGACATGATGCAGAACTCCTCATTTTATATAAAAGTCCAAACTTGTTGATGCTAATAAAGGAGATATAGTTTTTTCAACCTTGGCAAAAAAAAATCTCCACAGGTCATGTGTTTCTTCCAACTGTCATGGACGTTTTACAAAAGGATCCATTATTTTTTTCATAATTAACCCTTAATCCTAAAATGTTGAATGCTCCGTATCTACGCCTCTGTCCCCACATGTCCGTGCTCGACAGCAGGCACGACTCACCGTTCGCCCGTCACTCCCTGTCCCAGTTCATCTCCACCGCAGCTCCTGACCCAACATGCGGCACCCGTCCATCCCTCCACCACAGCTCCTATCCCGACACCTCGAGTGGGCATCTCGACCCTCTTGTAGCTCCTCTCGCAGCCACTAGATGCAGCACTGCAGCCCTAATAGGGAGTGAGAATGTGCCTAGCCATGCCACCATGATGCCCTCGATGAACACCTGCGTGGAGAGGAGGAACACGTGTGGGGTCGCAGCGGCGGCGCCAAGCGTGTCCCCAGCTTGAAGCCCATCGAGGATATAGAGCATTGGGATGACAAAGCATACCACGGTGTGCATCGCGACACGAAGTCACCCATCAAGGGCAAGGATGATGGGTGTGGACAGCTCGGACGCTGTGGGAAGGCAACCTGGTGAGGACGAAGAGGTAGGGGAGAAGGAGTACTGTGATGACGATCTTGGAGAGCGGGACTATGGTGGAGAAGGCCAACACGGAAACTGCATCCATTGTGTTGAGCTGCTTGATGGAGAAGATGTAGTATTGGTGGTACAAGCATGACGTTAGAGGGGGAGGGCATGGACGGCAGCGTCATGCCGCTCCCGCCATCGGGCCAATGTTCTGGCATGCGAGTGACTGAGCGAGGTGTCCAGGAAGTGAAATGTGCATGTGGCATCAATTTGGCTGGATGCTGGAAGCAGTAGAGAGCGTGTTTGGGACTCGCGAGAGTTGCGAAGTTAAGACGATCGAGGTAGCCTTGCGCGTGACCTGTGGTGCCTTGGCAAGCGCCCTGTCGGCTAGGACAAGATTCGAGTTGGATTATTTTACTGATCTAAGAGAATAGCGCAGAGACCTAGCGAGTCTTTTTTATTGAATTATGAGCTTCTTAGGATCAAGCGCTCAACTCCCCAATACCATACTATCATGAATAATGGATGGGGGCTATGTGTTGGAGAGCAAGTGCAAGACATCAACCTCGAAGCTTACAAGAAGGTGCACACTAAATTTCACAAAAGGACAATCCTTTCGTATGATTTTTTTCACTAGCAGATTGACTTGAGAACAGGTAAGACCCATAGTAAGGCATTTATGCTTGTATAAAGAAAAGGAGTTATCTAAGATTGAAGCTTATAGTCAGGAAGAATTAGCCTATGGGATCGTCGGAAGCGTAAATTTTCACTTCAGAGATATTAGCCTACCGGATGGATTCCATGTGTTGGGGCCAGATCCGATGACAAGCGCCCTTCTGGCTGTGATAGTCTGGCGACATGGTGGGCTTGGTATGGTGTTGGCCATGACACGACAGGTGTAGCTAGGCCTTGCTATGGCCGGCGCCCTGGCCCTAGCGCAATGCGCGTGAGTCCATGATGGCGGCAGGTGGCTTTCGATAATGATGGGCAGCAGTCGTGGGCGTGCTCAACACCATTAGCAGCTCGATGAGTGCATTTCTGCTCAGGCTGCTACTGGCATTGCACGGTGAAGGTCGGGGTGAAAACTTGTTCAGTGACACTTGCGGGTGCCACAGCCTCTCCTTGGAGGCGACTTCGTTTGTACCTCCCCTATATGGGTATAAATCCAGCCCAATACTTGGGCCGACAATGATGGCATCATTAGCGTCATGTTCTTCTCGAAGGCATTGTCATGGAGATCTATCTGATGTTTCAGTATTTTCTGTTTGCGCTCGGCTGCTCATGGGTGATCTTCATTCGGTGCTTTGGCGGTTACCTTCGGGGAACTGTGACGTTCGGCCCAATTTGGATATGGCCCAGTAGTGGCCCATGAGTAAGTATGCATGTTTAGTACCACCTTACTAGTTAAGTAAGGGTGGAGCTAACTTATAAGGCTTTGCCCTCCAGCCATAGCACTTTTAGGTTAACCCTTTTACACAAAGCGAGGACAAAAGTGCAAGAAGGATGCTTTGTGTATGCGGGCTCGCCCCTCGGAAGAGCTGGACAGTGCGGCTTTGGAGGACGGGGAGTTACAAGTGGTATCAGAGCTGATCATCGCGCTTGCGCGTACAAGTCAGTGTGCGGGCTGTGCATGGCGCGTGTGGGCCTGGATAGGACACACGGCATGGCATATGGCGCAGGAACTGACGTATAGTCGTATGCTAAGAGGGAACGTTCCTAAACATTTGCCCAAGTGTGGGTGAGTTGTACCGATAAGGACGTCTGGTCCTTTTGAGGTGGGGTGTATGTGACACCTGGTCCTATTTAAATATGACCCAGTAGTAGCCCATGAGCACAAGTGTGCATATTTAGTACCACCTTGCTAGTTGAGTAAGGGTGGAGCCAACTTATATGCATTTGTTCTCAAGCTATAGCATATTTGGATTAACCCTTTTACACAAAGTAAGGACGAAAAGTGTAAGCAGGGTGCTATTTGTATACGGGTTTGCCCCTTGAAAGAGCTAGACGGTGTGGCTTTGGAGGATAGGTTGTTACAGGAATATATTGGCCGCTATTTATTGACGCGTCTTGAGGATACAAGGGAGACCGTTCGTTCGATGGCAGAGCAATTAATTGAGGCTTTAGAAATTTTTTTGTTAAGAATAGATGGATAAGTAATATTTATGATTATTTTCTCTTTTGTATACTCTTTCTCATTTTATTTTTTATAATCAGCAATCGAGCTGAAAACTCTGTAAGAACTTCGTCATGTGTGTTGATCGCATGGATCGGATATCCATTTTCTACATATAGTCACAAAGAATTAATTGAAAACTCACGGTGCAGCACAGTGCTTCCTAATTGGCGTAATATCATATGTGAAGCCCACTTTAATTTCTTGTTACTAATTTGCGTCAACCTTTTTTCTCATAATAAATAAGGAAAAAATGATAAAACGATGTGTTCACCGGTACACTATATATTATTGTATCGGTTTCGTAAAGGCAGCTAAGCGTTTGCTGGCACCAGGGCACTCGCCACCCAGCAGTGCCTCCCGCATGCGGACAGCTGTCTTCTAGTATTTTTTTGCGAAAAACCCCTCCATTTCTTCAAAAACATGACTCAATCCTGCTCGCTCTTTGTATGGCATGTTGGAAATAGGCTGCTCGTGCCAAGGAGTGCAAAAGACTTGAATGGGTTGCGGCACTTTGCTGAGGATGGATATACACGTTGTCATCAGCGAGTCATGTTGTGCACGGTGTGCAGGAGGGTGTTTATTGGGTGGCTAGAAAAGCAAAAGAGGGCTCGATGGTTGGTCTCAAAACCGAACGATGGTGGTTTTGGTAGTTTGGGCCTCAACCATCAGCAATGGGTTTACCTGTTTAGGCTATAGAACTACGGGTGAGTGTGTGCGCCGGACAATATGGAGTTGGAGGATGTGTGACATAGAGTCACAGAGCTCACTGAGGCGAAGTGTTGGGGATCTGGATCAAGGAGGTCACCCTTGCGCGGCAGAGTCAGAGAATGTTTTACCTTCGCACTTCACCATTACCCTTGCACCTTGTTCGCCTTCGCTTGAAATGCCGCGGATGTGTTTCTCGGTAAATCTTCTATTTACGCAGGTATCCACTCAGGAGAATCAAAAGAGAAGGTGTTCATCGGGCTGGAATGCAAGCGGGCGAGCTAATGGGCACCTTCGCTGGGCATCCTATTGATTAAAGCGTTGCCAGGTTGCGAAGGTGATGGCAAGGCAGGTCGCGTTGTGAACGTGACTAAGGCGGCGTGAACTGTGTGACCCGAAAGAGGAGTTCAAGTTGGATTAGGACTCCTTTTTTACGTTTGTATACAATATATTCTACGAATGTAGCAGTTGGCTCTACGGGTAAAAATGGGATGTAAAATGCTGCTTGGCCTCTCTATAAAAGGGGAGCCACCCCTACTGTAAAGGGTTCACGTTTTGGGAGAAATACAAGTCCATTTGGAGTTGTGTTTCTTTCCCTTTTGTGTTCTAAACTCTAAGTGTTCGGTTGTGAGGCTCGAAACCAACACAAAGTAAAATTGTGAAGGTGTTAGGTGGGTTCGATACTCGGATAAAAAATTTAGATGGTTTTATCCCCTTATATTTGTGTTGTATGCTTAATGTATGTTTCTTGAAGAAAAAGTCGATCGGCTCCTATTTACCCTCCGCTCGCCTACTTGGTTCTTCACCATGAAACAGAATACCTTCTCGGTAGCGTGACAGGCAAGGACTGTAGGGGAGTAGCCGCATGGGTAAGGCTGCTTCTTATGAACATTTGCTTGCTACGAGCACTGCAGAGGTAGAGGTCTTTCTATCGTACTAAAGGAAAGGTGTAATTTTGACCAAAGATAGCTTTGTCAAAAGGAATTAGCATGGCAGCCTTAATTGTGTCTTTTGTGATAACATCCAGAGGATTAAGCACCTCTTTGACTGTATTTTTTTTACCGAAGTTAGCAGGGGAAGCCCCTATCTATTTTTTTATAATTTTTTATTCCAGATCCGTTTAATTCACTCCCACAGGGGAGTCGAACTCGGACCTACTAGGTGCTCTAACCACTAGGCTAGAGGCCCTTTTTCACTCTTTGACTGTATTTTTACTAAAACTATATGGCTTATTATTATTGTTGCTTTAGGGGTAATTAAGCCTAACAATTGTCACACCCTAAAATTTTTAGATTTTAGGATGTGATTAGGAAGAATAATTAAACAATAATTTTCTCATAATTTTAAAAATTTTCTAACATCTATTTTCTTGATAGGAAATATAGTATAGGAAAAATAATTGGTTGATTTTCTAAATTAAATAAGACTGCCATGTGTGTGTTGCATTCATACCAATGCATCTTGGTATTTCTTGAGTGCAAAAGGTTTTAAAATGCATTTAGACAACCACCAGGTCCTTACCAGAATTTCCAGCTTTTTTTGGAATTAATTCTCATTTTTCTACAGCTAAATCTATTTATTAGAGGGCTCTAATTTCTTTTTTATGATCTTTAAGTATTTTATTTGGACTCCTCGTGTCCCAAACTATCTCTAGGATTTTCCTAGAATTTTGGGGATTTTTAGAGTATTTTTCGTGGTTTAAATGAATTATCAAGAATTCTCTGAATTTTTCTTTACACGGGAAATTATTTCTGGAAGCAAAAAGAAAAAGAAACCTATTCTATCTTTTTCGGATGAGCTTGTGGGCTCGACCCACTCCAGCCTGTCAACCAGTAGCCTCCTCCAACCCAGCCGAGGTCCATCTGGGCCCAGCTACCTGCCGCGTGCTCTCCAGGCGCGTTGCGCCTACGCCGCTAGCACCGTTCTCCACGTGCGTGCGCTGCATGCTAGGGCATGCCCTTGCAGCCTATAAATAGTAGGCCGAGCCCCTCCTCTCACCTGCTACCATCCTCGCCCGCCACCCTGCCTCGCACTTGTAGCACCGCCTGTCGGTGGTCTTTTGTGCGGTAAGGGCCGTCGAGAATCAAAGAGTCAATGGTGATGGAAGGAACACGATTTTAGACAGGTTCGGGCCACTAGATCGCATAATAGCCTACGTCCTGTGAGTTTGTTGTATTGAACTTGGATGAGTTGGAGGAGTTGTCTTTGAGGGGATCCCTGCCCGCCCTTATATACTCAGGAAGGCAGGGTTACAAGTTTGAATCCTAGTCGGGTATGATTACAGAGTTCTACTCGGTGTAGACCAAGTAGTTTCTATATGCACACCTAACTAGTCCGAGTGGGATATGCTTCTTGCCGCGTAGCCCCCTAGTCTTGATTGTGTCCGAGTACGTCCCTTAGTGGGCCGCACAGGGCCTACTCGTGGGCCTGGGATGAATGCCCGACAAGCCCCCAAGTATTTTGTAGTCGAGCGTCTCAGTTCCGAGTACTTTGAGACCACCATCCGAGTAGTTCTCAGTAGTGGTTGTAGTGTCCAAGTACTCGAGTAGTGTCGCGTGGCTAGAAGGTACTCTTTTTCCTTCGAGTTGCTTCTATTCTGAGAAATTATATGGTAGTGCGATGACAATCACACTCCATATGGAGTAGCCCCCGAGCCTTAGTTTGAGTTGAAGAGTCAGGCTTAGGGTCAAATCCGCTTTCTGGCTGTTTCTCTCTAGTAGTCTGAAAAAGAAAACTTTGTCCAGCGGGTACGGTATCCGCAGCCCCCGAGCACTTAGGCGATTTTGTTGTTGATGAAGTGGTCAAACCCTTTGATTTGAGTAGCCGTTGGATATTATGTCAATAAATCTGGTTTATATCTGACCGTTGCTTAACTAACGCTTGGAATCCAGAGGTGAAGGAGATATAACGGGAGAGCCTCCTTATGGTTAGGGTTACGTTTCATTTTAGCAGATTTGCATTGTCCCTTCCCCCCCTTTTTTCCTGTTCCTCGTCCCGCCGTTGCAATTTTCCAGTGTCGCCACCGCCATTGCTGCTTTGCTTTTTGAGAGAGATCAGAGGTTGACTCCTCTCTTCTTTGCTGTCTTTGAGATCATCTGATGCGCACCAAGAAGATGGGGAAGAAACCCGAGAAAATTCAAGGCCAGGCTGCGGCAGCGGGTAAATTGAGATCTAAATTCAAGAAGGGGAAGGAGCTAGTGCTGCCGGCGTCGAAGGTTGGTCCGACGAACCAGACTACACCGTCACCGCCTGGGATCACATGACAGAATTCCGTGATGAGGGAGGCGGCTGTTCAGGTGCTAGTTGATGCCAATCTTCTCCAGCCAAAGCGGGTACTCGAGTGGAGACCTGCTTTTGGTAATGCGTGGCAGTTCGAGGAGCATCCGAATGAGACTGTCATGCTTGCACATTTTGTCGAGAGAGGTCTGGCAGTACCTACTTGCAACTTCTTCAGAGGTATTCTCGAGTACTATAAACTCCAGTTGGTATACTTGAACCCCAATGGTGTACTCCATATCTCTATCTTTGTACACTTGTGTGAAGTATACCTGGGTGTCCCTCCTAGTCTTGAGCTCTTTAGGAAGCTGTTTCGTTGTAAGCCACAGCCTAGCGCGATTAGGACGGAGGTTTTTGGAGGTGCCAGGTTCCAGCTTAGGAACTCGGGCGCTTATCTTGACTACAATCTGACTGACTCGCATGGTGACTGGAAGAGAAGATGGTTTTATATCAGGAATCATAACCCTTCTTTACAAGTAGTCACTGGACATGCACCAAAGCATGTGGAGAATTGGGTGAGTGAGCTTGAAGATACTCCTGAGATTGACAACTTGTTGAGTCAGATTGCTGAGTTAAAGTCACTAGGCTTGACTGGTATTAATGTGGCTGCCAGTTTTCTTAAGAGGAGAGTACAGCCTTTGCAGCAGTGGGCTCACTCAGGTTCGGAGTACTTAGGATTTAACGATCCGTCGCGTATGTCTCCTGATGATATATCTGATGATGACGTGGAGGTGCTGCTAGCAAAGTTCTTTAGGAATTATTATGGAGTACCGATTATTCCTGGAGCCCTTCGCCAATTTGATGCTTGGTATGGGCCACAAGAGTTATGTTTTTTTGCTTGACTTGTATTTTTTGAGATGTTGGGACATCTTTGAGTAACAACTCGTTTGCAGTCCGGGTTCTCTTCGGCTATCTAGCGTATTCTGAGGAGGAGTTAGTTGTTGAAGAATCAGAAGATGAGCCTTCTCCGCCTGTGAAAAAACGTCGAGTAGTTCGGAAGAGGCCTGCTGTGAAGTCTGCTTCAGCCTCGAGTTTGATTCCCGAGAGGTCACAGAGTACCAAGGTATGTAGTTGTGCATTCATTGGTAACTTTTTGGTAGAGTTATTGTGGCGGATCCACTTCGGATTAGCTTGATTAGACAGGGTTAAGCCGCCTAATATGCGACACCCGTGCTTAAGTCAAGCTAACACGAAGTGCCGTCGGATTTCATCCGATTTAACCACTTAGACAGGATCGAGTTTAGCAACCCACACGAAGGTGAGTGGTTCCAGAGAATACAACGAGTCCACTGAGTTAAACAAGTTTACCCATTTAGTTCGGCCATAAAATCCAACATCAGGGTTTGTACACGGTTCAAAGGAAAACAACAGAAGGTAAACACTAGCGAAAGACTTCGTCGGGGTCAGATGTCCTGGTGAGGCCAACCGGAACATCACTGAGTCCTCTCCTCGCCGTCCGAGGAGGGATCCCACTCGACCGTCCAGCCTGGTGGAAGCTGGGGCGGCCAAGCGCCAGCAAGAGAGGGGTCGGAAGCAGCGACTTCACCTGAAAAACAGGAGCCACAACAAGGCTGAGCTATTAAGCTCAACAAGACTTAACCGATGGGAGTCAGCTACTCCTCCATCTAGACATGCAGGGCTTTTTGGCTGAGGGGTTTGTTTGCCAAAAGCACTAAGTAACCTTATTTTCAAGTTTTAGCTCCGGTTCTAGGTTCATTTACCAGTCTAGGTTGTGCAACCTATTCTAAGCATCCATAGAGCCAAACAAGATGTGTAGATATAACAACAAACATTGCCATCATCAGATTCCTCATTTACTCAGGGTGACATAGCGATCAAGCAATCTCAAGCTGTGAGAGGCAGACGAATCGATTCGAGTTCTTTAACCATGCATGGTGAACCTAGCCTCACGACATCCGCGCACCCGGAGGTCGCTTCCTGTGTCGGCCTTCCCCATCAATCCCCTAACCCGTGTCGGGCCCATTTCCTTTGGTGCAAGGTTCCATAGACCCGGCCTCTGCCGTCCTGTGACCACGCTTGCCACCACGTGCGTCAACCAGCAAGGGAAACTCCGTTCCAAGAACAATGGGGCGACCGCTCACGTCTAGGTTCAATCAGGTACTAGGCTTCCTCATCCCATACTAAGTATGAGGCTAGTACTTTCAAACACTTGATCACGAACACCACCACTGTTGGGCCTTAGCAAGATTTCATAGACAGACGGGGCGACCATCCGTCCACCAAAGAGTTACCAAAACCCTGCCCCGTCCATCGTCCTTATAGTTGTAACAGGAGAGTAAACAAGCAACTCCTACAACTCGCGAGTGACAGGAAATCACTCGGCTTTTACCGTCTCCTAGTTAAGCAATGCATCTACTCGGTCCAACAGCTAGTGCTCAGATCATGGGGGTAACTGAGTCATGCATCTAGGGTTTCAAACAACTCCTATACGTAAATGCACAAACATGTTACAGAAGGCATGCACAAGTCTGGTAAAATACTTAGGACTTTCATGCAACCGGGGCTTGCCTTCAAGCAAGGAGGAAGAAAACTGCTCGACTTCGGGGGCGACTTCGTCTTCCACGGGTAGGAACTCAGCTACAGCTTCTTCTTCTGGCGCCGGGTGAAGCTCGTAGAAGCCGTCGGCGAGGTGCAACTCTACACGAATGCAATGCAAGAGTTAGCATAGACAGTTATTTCAATAGCAACACTGGCTCGCCTGCGCCCAGAAACTTGCGACAAAGAGCAGGAGGGTGGGGAGGTTCAAGAGAGCTGGTGAAGATCAAGAGGTAAGGGTCGGAAAGAAACTTTATGATCCGATCCTTGAACTAGAGGATGTGGGAAAACTAGGGATCCTCAGACGCAAGCGCTGAAGGGTTCCTAAGTTTTACACATACACCCTCGGGTTGAAGAAAAAGATCACAGCCGAGCCCTCGGGCGAGGCGGATAAGGGTCGGCAGAACAAATAGGGTCGGGCGAGACGGAACTGGGGTCGGGCGGATAGGAGGGGTCGGGCGAGGCGGACTGGGGTCGGCAACTCACCTTCTTCCTGAAAGGAAAGCTTGGGGTCGGGAAGAAGCAGACTTGGGCGGAGGAACTAAAGCTTGAACAACGGCTAAGACCGGGAAAGCTACGGCGGCGGCGGCGCTTCTTGCTGATCACAAGAGAGCTTTTACGCAGCACGGAGGAGCAAGCTGCTGGGTGACTTGGAGAAAACTGAGAGAGAAGCTGAGAGCAGAGCTCCTCAGGAACTTGGTGTGTGGTGCTAGGAGCTTGAGCAGCGAGCGAGAGAAGGGCTGAAGGCAACAATGGCGGAGGGGACTCCGGTGACTGGTGCCTTCCTTTTATAGCTGCTGGAGCAGAGGAAAGGAAGCGGCGCGGAAGAGAGAGAAGGGGAGCGGTGCGAAGGCCGGGGAGAAACAATGGAATGCTCTGCCGGGGCGGCGATTGAGCGAAGATGGCGGTGCTGCAGAACTCCGGGGGTGACGCCAGCGATCATTGCGTTCTGCCGTCAGGGCGGCGTAGGAGCGGGTAGACCGGTGGTTGATATTTGGCGGAAAGCGGGCGTCGCCGTGCGGAAGATTTGATAGAAGCGACCGGTTTAACGGCACTAGAATCGAGGGCGCACAGGTGAGGAGACAGGCAGCCGCGGGCGCGCGGGCGAGCGCGGAGCAACAAATTGTCGGGCGGCTTCTGACAGGGCGGGGAAAGGAGCTGTCGCGGCCGCGGTCGGGGTTGGCGATGGAGGAATCGTCGTGTAGCGGAGACCAGGCGGCGCGACTGTGGCCCAAGTGACGGAAAGACGGGCGACATCGGGCTCTGGGGCCGGGATCTGGCGGCGTGATGATGGGCGCGGGAGGCGAGGTTCTGCAGAAAGGTTGAAGAGGGCTTCCGCTGCCATTGGGGAAGGGGGCGCGAGAACCCACTTGGTCGCTTGCCAGAGACAAAACTGAGTGGCGGGCGTCGGAGAAGACGAGCCACGCGGCAGGAAGACTCTGAAGCGGGCATGCCACTCCAGTGCGCCTGTCGCGGAGGACCTGGAGACAAGATCTCGCGGGTCCACCGGTGGATAGAACGGACGTTTGAGGATGCTTCGCAGGATCCGACGGTGGGCTGAGCTCGCCGGGGTCGGGAGAGGAACGAAGCGGGGAGGGGTCGGGTCTTCCGGGGTCGGAACCAGGCGGATAGCTGAGCACTTAGGCGTGGTAAAACAAGACGGATGACTAGGGTAAAAGGGGTCCGATTAAGATTGACTCGGGAGATTAGGGGTCGGTCGTCACAGCCTACCCCTCTTAAAAAGAATCTCGTCCTGAAATTCGGACATCAAAAAGCGAGGTGACGTTTTTACTTCCTTGACGAGATAGAAAACCTGGAAAGCGCTTGTTCAGATATTCGTCCGTTTCCCATGTTGCTTCATCTTCGGTGTGGTTTCTCCAGAGGATCTTGTACATCTTTACCACTTGGCGTCAGGTGTGCCTTTCCTTCTGGTCAAGAACTCGATCTCGGTACTCGGCGTAGGTCAGGTCGGGCTCTACTTGAAACTGTTCTTGCTCTAAGATTTCTGCTGGAACTCGGACACATTTCTTCAGTTGAGACATATGGAAAACATCGTGTATGGCCGATAGCTGTTCTGGAAGTTGGATCCGATAAGCAACGGGTCCACATATCTCCACAATCTCATAAGGGCCAATATAGCGGGGAGCTAACTTGCCTTTTACTCCAAACCGTTGCACTCCTTTGGTCGGGGAGACTCGAAGGTACACATGATCACCAAGGTCGAACTGCAGGGGTCTTCTCCGTCGGTCGGAGTAACTCTTCTGTCGAGATTGGGCAGCCTTGAGATTAGCTTGAATTACCTTTACTTGCTCTTCGGCTTCTGCCACTAAGTCAGGGCCATAGACCTATCTTTCTCCTGGTTGGGACCAGTTCAAGGGTGTCCTGCATCTTCGGCCATACAGGGCTTCGAACGGTGCCATCTTCAAACTGGTCTGGTAGCTGTTATTGTAGGAGAATTCTGCTAAGGGCAGACACTTGTCCCAATTCTTGTCATAGTGGATAACACAAGCTCTTAACATGTCTTCAAGAATCTGGTTGACTCTCTCGGTTTGGCCATCAGTTTGAGGATGATAGGTTGAGCTTCGGATGAGCTTGGTGCCCATGGATGCTTGTAGTTGCTCCCAAAAACGTGCCACAAACTGAACTCCTCGATCAGAGACGATAGTCTTAGGTACACCATGTAGGGAAACTATGCGGTCGAGGTACAACTCTGCATACTACTTGACTGTGTAGGTGGTACGAACAGGAAGGAAGTGGGCGGTCTTGGTCAAACGGTCCACTATAACCCAGATGGAATCATATCGTTGCGTTGTAAGGGGTAATCTAACTATGAAATCCATGCTGATGTCTTCCCATTTCCAAGAGGGAATAGGTAGCGGCTGCAAGGTACCTGCTACCTTTAAATGACTGGTTTTGACACGTTGACAGGTGTCACATTCTGAAACATACCGAGCTATCTCTGGTTTCATTCCACTCCACCAAAAGGTTTGACGGAGATCATGATACATCTTATTGCTGCCAGGATGGATTGAGAACTTGGAGAGATGAGCTTCATCTAGGATTTGCTTTCTCAGCTCAGGGTCGGCTGGTACTACTAGTCGGTTTCCATAATGCACACCTCCCGTTTGGTCCTGCCGGAATTGCTTATATCCTTCATCCTTTACTGAGATCTTAGTGATGATCCGTTGTATTTCCTTATCTTTTACTTGTGCTGATCGAATTTGGTCTTCCAAAACTGAGTCAAGGATGATGTGACCAAGGGTTCCTTGAGGGATAATCTCCAGACTGAGTTTTCCCATCTCGTGACACAGAGTCTTGGTGAAGGCTGCTGACAACAAACAGTTGCAATGGTGTTTGCGACTGAGGGCATCGGCTACCACATTGGCTTTGCCGGGATGATAGTGCACTTCCAATTCATAATCCTTTATCAACTCCAGCCATCTTCTCTGGCGCATGTTGAGGTCGGCCTGAGTGAAGATGTACTTGAGGCTCTTGTGGTCGGTGTAGATGTTGCAGTGAGCTCCCATTAGGTAGTGCCTCCATATCTTCAAGGCATGTATCACTGCTGCCAACTCAAGGTCATGGGTCGGGTAGCTTAGCTCATGAGGTCGTAACGCCCGTGAGGCATAGGCAATGACTCGATTGTCTTGCATAAGAACACATCCGAGTCCAGTGCCAGAGGCGTCACAGTATACGTCTGTTTGCGCTAGAAATCGGTCAACCGAATCCCAGCGACCGACACACGACCCGGGAGAATCTGCTTAGCTCCTGTTCGGGTGAATGCCCTAGTGCGGTTCGCGCGGCGTGCCAGCCAATCTGACCTGTTGATTGGCAAGGAAGAACACGTGTCAAATTCAGAAACTACGATCGGCTAAGTTTCCGATCGAGAGAAGCTTATCGGCAAATCGGCCGATTTACTATGATAATGAAATCGGCTATAAGACAGCACGATCCCTGTAGCCTTGTAGACAGAAAAAATACTAAAGTAAATCGATACAAAGCTTGAAATAACAGCACTAGGAAAAGATCTAATCGACAATGAATGGATCTAACAACAGAAAGTAATGAAAGCCGATACTACCGATTCCTAGCGGGATAACTGGTGATAAAAACTAGGAAAACGGGTAAAAACCTATTAACTTAGTTAATATCGATAACTGATGAATAAATCTAAACGAAACAACAGCGATGCGCCGAATGTTAAAGCTTAGATATTATTCGATAAGCGGAACTTACAGAATCGGCCGGAGATCAAGATGATGCAGCCCTGCCAACCCACACGAACTCGTGAGAAGAAAAAGTGATGGCGAAGTCGCCTGCTCGAAAGTAAGTACGAAGAAGAAAGTAACTTGTTGTATTGATTGATTATTGTATTTACAGATTTACAAAGGTAGCTATTTATAGCCCCGTACAAATAATCTTCTTAACCGACTAGAACTCTATCTCTAATTCAAACAGAAAACAAATATCTACAAGCACAATCCGTGCTAAACTAGTTACCCCACGCTTCGTGGGCTAACCTCCACCTTATCCTTCCATCTTTCCAAGCCCATACAGGCCCAACTGGTCCATCTTCCTGATCGGCCGATTTCTTATCGGCAAAGGATTGCCGATTGGGAATCTGGCGCATTCACCCTGAAGCGAAGTAAAAGCTGCCGGCCGATTCCGCATTATAGCACCATTTGACCGATTCCCAACCGTACTTCTTCGACTTCCTTTCTCCTTGGTGCCGATTCTACTGATGACGAAATCCGGCGTCAACACATGCCCCCCAGTTTCGGAGTAAAACACAGTCTTTTACTTCGAAATTCTTTATAACCTCCCCTCCGAAACGGCCGCAGTGAAAATATCCTTCCGTTTCGCGGTCTCCCGGCTGATCATTGCAATTTTTGAAATGGGCGCCCACGACAGCCACTACCCCGAAAAACTCGACGCGCCGGCGCGGTGAAAATTCCATCTTTACCCTTTCTTCAGGCACCCTATAAATAACATTTCACCGCAGCTCATCTTCAAGCTCACGTCTCTTTTTCCAACGCGCGCACATCCTTCTTTCTTCAATTCTCCCTTGCCATCGAAGTCTTCCAGTTCCAGCTCCTGTCACTTCTTCCCCTTTCCCTTCAATGGCGACTCCTTCCGGCAATTCCCCCGCACGCGATGCTCCAGGGATAGTGCCTCCGGTGGTGGTAGCGACGGTCGTCACTTCTTCCGCAGATGAAAAAGCTTCATCAGAAATCCCAATGGCGGTCCCCATCACGGCCCCACCATCTGCGTCTGTGTCGGCGACCACGCCGATTACTCAGAACTTTATCCCGGAGGTAAATACCGAATCCTTCCCCTATCGGCAATATATTCATCTTAGATCTACTCCTTACATTCCTATGCCCCTTTTCCTTTTTAGGCGGTTAGACATAGAATTACTATTCACCTCACGGGCAGTCCTGGCCTTGTTTGCCTTGGTCCCATGGGAGACCCAGATCCGGCGGATCTTATAGATTTGGAAACTGATCGGATACCTTTCAAACGGTCCGATATGAACTTAGATCAATGGGCAAGCACTTTTAGATCCTGGCCGAATGAAACCCCAGGTTGGAGGGAATGGTACCAACGGGTGGCCGCGTCAAGGAGCGTCTCGTGGGATGAGCTCAAAATCGGCCAATGTATCAACCTCTCCCTGTCGCAAATGGAGAAAAACGAGCCGCTAGTGATGGCGGCTTCCTATTTTTGGTCTGACGCACTTAATGCGTTCTTATTTGGACACGGTCCTATGACCCCCACTCTGGCCGATGTGGTCCTCTTGACCGGCCTGGACATATCCTCCCCTGACAAACCTTTCCAACTTCTGACCGTACCGTCGCATCGGCTGGACACAAGAGGAATCGGCGGCTGGAAGGGCTTTATCAATAGTAACAAGAAAACTGGTACTGTTGAGAACAGGGAACACACCACTTTCCTGATGATGTGGCTAGAAAAACACCTTTTCTGTGGAAGAGCCGCCGGCCCAACAACCAACACCCAATCTTTAGCTGAAGCACTGTCTAGAGGAAACCATATTCCTCTCGGAAAACATCTTCTGGGTGCCGTGTACCATATGCTCCATCAAATCGGCACAAAACTTTCCAAGGGAGAACCAATCGGCAACCCAGGTGGACCTTGGTGGGTTGTCAATCTATGGTTGAACCTTTATATGAACAGAATCACCCGGCAACCAGTGGACCATATGATGTTTCCCAATATCGAATCGGCGGAGGACCCTACCGAGCGTCATCGATGCATGTCTTATGGTGAAGCAGCGTCAGCTTTTCCAGGTTGTGCGTATTCCGCTACAAAGGTAGCCGAGTACTTTCGGTGCTTTTATAATGGATTTAATGAGGACGCAACTATCTGGTTTCCATACCAGCGAGACATTCCAGTTTTCGAGCTCCCCTCCTGCTTCGATTCAACTTCTAGCCGGTTTGATGAAGATCTTTATGAAGAACTGATCAAACCAGGACTCTTACCGGCCAACTTCTTTTCGGGGAAAGATGCCCCTACATACGAATTCTACAACCCGTCTACTGCCGCACGACAATTCGGCATGGGTCAATTGCCGATACGGGTGTATTTTGCTGGCCGAATTAAGTTCAGAGAAGCGCTTAAAACTGGCCTGGATTATTGTCGGCTGCGAGACCGAATTCCGGACTCCAGTACGATTAATTTGAATGACTGGCTATTATATCCATTTGCCATCCAGCCGTTCAAACTTTGGTGGGCCGAATGGAAGCAATTTTTATTCTGCAACTCAGCATCGGCATACTGCAACCTTCTAGATCCGGCCAACATTGATCCCAACGCCGAGGTATTTCTGATTACCGATTTTATTCTTTTCAACATAATTGAGCACTAATGATTTCATTGTCTCTTTAGGCCGAGAATCAAGCCCCTCCAACGCACAGCCGCAGCGGTCGGCTAATGGAGAGCTATCCGTACACCACTTATCCTCTTATCGGCCACGACGCTCCGTCAGTTGACATGATTGCTGGCCGATCGAAGAAGGTTCATAAGAAGGTCGTCAAGAAAACCAGTCGCCGAGTTCGGGCTCGTACGGAATCGGTGGACCCTCCTGTGCTCGTATCGGCAGAAACCTTGACTGCACCACCCCAGGCCACACAAAGTGCTGATACTCAAACCGTCATACAAGCCGGAGTGGCTGCCGCGTCATTATTGTTGGAAGCCATGCAGGTAGGTCCGAATTTTGCCATCTTCGATTGTTATTTAAATATTAACTTTTTCTTAACTCTGTATTTCCCAGAGCACCGCTACGGAAATACCACAATCGGCGAGAACTCGACCGGACGCCAACGCACCCTTGCCCTCATCCATTGAGGTATAGTACTTATCTTACGGATTTCCTTTGGGTATCCGTGTAATGTGCTTAACCGATTTTTAACGCAGGCCATCGGCACACCAAGCGCTTCCCGACAACCGATTTCTTCCCAGGGAGTTGGCCCGAGCTCCGCGCCGATTATTGTGGAGTCCTCTTCATCAGATGAACCTATAGCACAGGCCACTGAGCCAGACACAACGGCTTTACCAGCACAGTATGAAGAAATTCGTTTTAAAATGGTAAATTCATAACCAGCTTTCACTCAGCCGATTTGCTCTGATTCCACGCCGATTCACCCATTTTCCTTATCATCTTAGGAACAAGACTCCCCCAACAACAGCCTTTTCTCCTTTGCGGTTGCTTTTTCTGATGATGAGGAAATCGCGTCCCGTCAAGTCGCTCTAAGCTCCGTTCCTGACGACGTCCGAGCCAAACTTACCAACATACGATCCCTCCTGCAAGGGGACATCGGCCGATTGGTAGAAGATGCTTCGCCGATTCGGCAGCTATTCAGTGACGTCAGCGGACGAGTACCAGAGGAAGCGGAAGAGGCCTTGGCACCGGCGGCCTTTATTGAGTCCATGAGGATTCCCGTCTTTAGGGCCCTCCGTCATATGGCCGATCGCGCGAAACTGGCCAAGATTCGTGAAGATGAAAATGCCTTTAAGCGTCAGGCTCAAGAAGCGAATCGGCGTATCCATGTCCTAGAAGACTCACGCCCGGCGATCATTAGTGAAATAGATCGCCTCAAACGACGGAGGGCGGAACTTGCTAAAGAGATGGAGCAAGTGACCAAAGCAATCAGCGCCGAAGAGAACAGGCTTCAAGATTTACCCTCTGCTATTGCAGATTTGACACGGGAGAGGCAGCGTTTTGCTCAAGAGGCTCTGAGACTCCACCGCAACGCATCGGAGGTCCCTGGATCGGCAGAAGAAGACCAACGGGTTCTTGACTCTGCCGATCAGATTCGGCGTCGGGCCATCACGGTTATCGATACCCTTCTGGGTAATCTGTAAAACACTAACCGCTTTGTACGAACATTTACTGCCTTCTTTGACCGACCCTTCGCGATGCCTTCTATTTACTGCCTTCCTTATTACCGATGGGACGTGGCCTCATCAGATTTCCACGTATTTTCCCCATAAATATCGACCTCGGCGCCTCCTCCCGATAGCATCGATCTGGCTCCCATTTCGCCTTTCCTCTTCCTCTCATCGGCGCAACTACTTTGTCATGGCCTCATCGTCATCCTCTTCTGTCAATCAGGTGACGCTCCGCCCTCTCCTCTTAGATCTTAGGAAAAGAATGCGTCACCTTATTCCTTCTTTGTTTCAGCCCCAACGCCTTGGTCCGGAGCTCGCGCGTGCCATCGAGTGCATCCATTTCGAAGACCCTTTGACCCCGGAGGACAAGGCTCTGATTCTGGCCCATCAAGAGGAGCTCCAAGACCACATTACTGCAGATGCTCGTGTAGTCTTGGATGCCGTGGTGAACGAAAGCTGTCGCCGATCTCTAGTCATGAGGGGTCGTCGCCGTGACGTTCCCGGAGATGACATCACTTCGACAGCCCGCACGATCCTGGACTTCTTGGAAAGGAACGGCAGCCCGCGGCCTCCCACCGATAGGGTCCGTCTGCTTCCTCGGCCCGTCATCCTGGCGGCGGCAGAGGCCTCGCGCCTTCGTGCTTTGGAGCGGAATGGGGAATCATCTCAGAAGAAGGATAATTAGTTTGTTTTTTGTAATTTTTTGTTCTAAGGGCGACTTAATGTTTTGTCGGCCATGTAATCTGTCGCCCGTACCGAATGAATGTAATCGGCCGTTCTGGTCGACTTTATGTGCGTCTCAAAACCGAATCGTATCGGTCATGTATGATCGTGTTGATTCCTTAGGCACCGACCCATATACTTGGGTAATATCTTTTTAAGTACCTCCCATTCAGAGCTCTAGTGAATTCTTCTCCTTCTATTGTTTCCAAGATATAGGCATTCCCTGGAGCGCATCTGCCGATTTTATACGGCCCTTCCCAGGTAGGAGACCATTTGCCGAATTTAGGATCTTTCGACCCGATCGGTAGTACCAACTTCCATACCAAATCTCCGGGGGAGAACTGCTTGACTTTGACCTTTTTATCGTACCACCTGGCCACTCTCTTTTTATTCTCTTCGATACTTATCAGAGCCCTTAGTCGTTGGCCGGCCAAATCATCAAGTTCTTCCTTCATCAGAGATGAGTAGTCATTGGCTGACAACTGGTCCTGAAGTGAAATGCGCCTTGATCCTGCCCTCGACTCCCATGGAAGTACTGCATCGTGACCGTATACCAACTGATAGGGAGATAACTTGGTAGCCCCATGACAGGCCATTCTGGATGCCCACAGGGCTTCGGTCAAACATAGGTGCCACTTCTTTGGGTATTCTTCAATCTTCCTTTTGATCAACTTGATTATTCCTTTGTTGGAAGATTCTGCTTGACCATTGGCTTGAGCGTAATACGGAGAAGAATTTAACAATTTGATGCCCATATCGGTCGTAAATTCCTCAAATTTCCCCGATGTGAACATTGTTCCTTGATCGGTTGTTATAGTTTGAGGGATACCGAATCGGTAAACGATATGATCCCTTACGAAATCGGCCATGATAGCCGAAGTCACAGTCCTTAGTGGGATTGCCTCCACCCATTTGGTGAAGTAATCAGTAGCAACCAGAATAAACTTGTGCCCCTTGCTCGATGGTGGATAAATTTGGCCGATAAGGTCTATTCCCCACCCTCTGAACGGCCATGGTTTGATGATGGGATTCATGGCCGACGCGGGTGCACGCTGGACATTTCCAAACTTTTGACACTCCTGACAACCCTTATAATATTTGAAACAGTCTTCGAGGATCGTAGGCCAATAGTACCCGTTGTTTCTGATCATCCACTTCATCTTATGTGCTGATTGGTGAGCTCCGCATACCCCTTCATGGATTTCTCCCATTAGAGTCTTGGCTTCTTCTGTCCCAAGGCATTTAAGAAGAACACCATCGATCGTTCGGTAGAACAGATCATCTTCGAGCAATACGTACTTGGTAGCGTGAAAGCGCACTCGTTGCTCCACCTTTTTAGACGGATCCTTCAGGTAATCGGCAATTTCTTTACGCCAATCGTCAGCTGCAAGCTCTAAGGCCATGGCGCCCGGAATCGGCCGATACCCAGATGCGTGTTGAGCGAGTTTGTTTGCTTCCTCGTTGCGGTCTCTTGGGACGTGCTCGATTACTGCCGATCTGAATTCTTTTAAAAGCTGTAAGCAATCTTCGTGATGAATTCGTAATATGTCATCTTTGCACTCAGCCCTTCCGGTTAGTTGATCCACAATTAGCATCGAATCTCCGAAGACCTCAACAGAATCGGCCTTGACTTCTCTCAATAATCGTAAGCCTTTTAATACAGCTCTGTACTCCGCTTGATTGTTTGTGGCGGCGGTTTCTATTGGCAGAGAAAAATCGTATCTTGCCCCCCGAGGCGACATGAGAACGATGCCGATTCCTGACCCGACTCCGCATGATGACCCATCAAAAAATAACTGCCAAGGCGCTAGTTCCACGAAGGCGATCTCCGGCCCACAGTGCTGGGCGACGAAATCGGCCATGACTTGACCCTTGACGGCTTTTGCCGATTCGTACCGTAGGTCAAATTCCGATAAAGCTAAGATCCATTTACCGATTCGTCCTTTCAATATCGGCAGTGACAGCATGTATTTCACTACATCATCTTTGCATACGACTATACATTCTGCCGACAGTAAATAGTGCCTGAGTTTGGTGCACGAGAAGTAAAGACACAAACACAAACGCTCCACTGGAGGATATCTTGTTTCGGCATCCAGGAGTCTTCTACTAACGTAATAAATTACCCGTTCTTTGCCTTCAAACTCTTGGACTAGAGCCGACCCAATAGCTTTTTCATCGGCTGATAAATATAGTTTAAACGGCTTACCCGTTTGTGGGGGAACCAGGACTGGGGGTGAGACCAAGTATCGCTTGATGTCTTCTAACGCCTTGCGCTGTTCTTCTCCCCATATAAATTCCTGGTCTGGCTTAAACTTCAGAAGTGGTGTGAACGCCTGAATCCGTCCAGATAGATTAGATATAAACCTTCTGATGAAGTTTACCTTGCCGATTAGAGACTGTAGCTCAGTTTTGTTCTGTGGAGCGACGACTTTGTTGATGGCCGCTATGGTCTTCTGATTGACTTCTATACCTCGTTCGTGCACCATGAATCCTAAGAACTGTCCGGCGGAGACGCCGAAAGCGCATTTGTTGGGATTCATCTTAAGACCATGCTTTTTGGTACACTCTAGCACCCTCCGCAAATCGGCTAGGTGTTCCTCGTGGCTTTTGGACTTGACCACAACGTCATCGATGTAGATCTCCACCAGGAGGCCAATGAGTTTGTGAAAAATGTAGTTCATGGCTCTCTGATATGTAGCACCAGCATTCTTCAAGCCGAAAGTCATCACCACCCACTCGAATAGACCAAGATGGCCTGGACATCTGAAAGCCGTTTTGGGTATGTCCTCTTCGGCCATAAGTATTTGATTGTATCCGGCATTTCCATCCATGAAGCTAATAATTTTGTGTCTCGCGGCAGCGTCGATCAATACATCGGCCGTAGGCATGGGGTAACCATCCATCGGTGTGGCCTGATTAAGATTCCTGAAATCGACGCAAACGTGTAGCTTCCCGTTTTTCTTGTACACTGGCACGATATTAGAAATCCACTCGGCATAACGACATTGCCGAATAAATTTTGCTTCAATTAGCCGAGTTATTTCAGCTTTTATGTCTGGTAAAATTTTAGGATTGCATCGCCGTGCGGGTTGTTGGTACGGCCGATATCCTGGCTTTATGGGTAGCTGATGTTCAACAATAGATCGATCTAATCCGGGCATCTCGTGATACTCCCAAGCAAAACAATCCTTGAATTCTCTTAATAAATTTGTCAATTTACACTTATACTCTGGATCTAAATTTGCACTAATAAAAGTCGGCCTTGGTTTGGTCCCGTCACCTAAGTCTATCATCTCTAATGAATCGGCCGACGTGAATCCGTGACCCAGCTTCCCGTCTTCTCGGGTGAACTGATCCATCTATTGCGCTTCTTCGGAGCCGACTGCTCGGATCGGCTGTAGGCCAAAATCGGTGACCTTCAGGAAATCGGTTTCCCACACCCTACCTGATATGCATCTGACGGTTTCGCAGCTCCATTGCTGTGCGTCGGCTGCTGCGATGCTGTACGCGGAGTCGGCTTTGACCACCTCGATGTTATCGCCGACCCATTGTACAAGGCATTGATGCATAGTTGACGGGATGCAGCAGTTTGCGTGTATCCAGTCTCGGCCAAGAAGCATATTATAGGACCCTTTGCCATTAATGACGAAAAACGTGGTAGGAAGGGTCTTACTGCCGATGGTGAGGTCGACGCAGAGGGCACCGCGAGCGTTTGACACCTTGCCTTCGAAGTCCTTGAGCATCATGTCCGTCCTGGTTAGGTTGTCGTCGCTCTTTCCCAACTTTTGGAGTACGGCATACGGCATGATATTGACGGCAGCTCCCCCGTCGACCATCAATCTAGTGAGGGGGCGACCGTCAACATGCCCTTTAAGGAACAACGCCTTCATATGTTGTCGTTCGTCATCTTCGGGCTTTTCGAACGTGGCCATCATTGGTTCTAAAGCCAACCGTGCTGTTTGTTCCTCTATCGCCGACACGTCCTGTTGATCGGCAGGGGTCATGAACACCATCGGCAATATGAAAACCATACCGATTTCGGCTGCCGCTTCATCACCCGCCGACTCATCGTTGCCCTTGTCGTTTCTTTTGGGGCACCACACCCGAGGCCTCCCTTCCTTCTTGTCCATCGCGCTCTCTTCTTCTTGCTGTTCCCATTGGCGGAGGCGTTGGATTCTCCGCTTTTGTGATTTGGTTAAACCGTCGGGGCACCATCTGGGGTTTATTGGCCTCCCTTCTTTCCCGGCACGTTCCCATTCCGGTTCGCGTCCTAACGGGTTTTCGTCCGTTACCCGAGCATCGGCCATGTCTTCGAGCCGGCTGTGAACGCTGGCTTTGCTACTTGATTGATAGTGTCGATCGGTCCTGCCCTCCAGCCTATTATGGATTCTACCTTCTGACCGATCATATCGGTCACTTCTGCCCCCCAGCCGATCACGCATGGAAGGGCGCTGATCCTCTGGGTTGCGCCAATTCCTGCTGATCGGTTCTGGCCTTCCGTCTCTGGAGCGAGACCTGGTGAACGGCCGATTGCCTCGATAGGGACCGTTGCACTCTGGGCAAGTGTCGGCCGATGGTAGCCTGAGGTTATTTTCCCAACAATGGATGAAGAGTGGGCATCTCCAGTGCTCCTCGTGCCGACGCATCGCTTCCTCTCGGGACCTCGAACGTTCATGTTGGCGTTGGTACTTTTGGAGCAGGAACTGGGAAGTAATGCGTGGTCCATCTGACTCACCATCACCGTCCTCCATTCGTCGCTTTCCCTTGATGTCTTCAGACGTAACTTGATTTCTAGGATCGACAGCGCCACTCTCTTTGGCCGACTCGGACGTCAGCACTTTTGTTTGGAGAGAATTCTTTCCCGTGTCAGCCATGTTGGTAGGAAAAGGGTGCTGGTCGATTTTCATTGGTTTGGCCGGTTTTGCCGGCACTTCAAATTTGAGTCTGCCCTGCTCAATGGCCGACTGTATTTGTTGCCTGAAGATTTTGCACTCGTTGGTATCATGTGATGTGGCATTGTGCCACTTGCAATACTTCATCTTCTTCAATTGTTCGGCAGAGGGTATTGTATGGTAAGGCGAGAGTTTAATCTGCCCTTGCTGGAGTAGAAGATCGAAGATTTTGTCAGCTTTAGTTGTATCGAAACCAAATGCTTCCGGCTCCTTCTTGCCGAACGGGCATGATATCGGCTTCTTTCCTTTAATCCACTCTGCAAGTCCGATTTCGGCATCTCCCTCATCCTCTAATTCTTCCAGGAATGCCACTTTCTTCTAGAAATTCCTTCTTGGATCGAATGGACGCACCTCCTGCCCGGACAATCGGTGGACAATCTGGCTCAGGCTCTCGAACTCTTGTGAAGCATATTTTTCTTTAATGTGTGGCAGCAGGCCTTGGAAAGCTATATCGGCCAACTGTGCATCGGTTAGAGCCAGGGAGTAGCATTTGTTCCTGATTTCCCGAAACCTTTGTATATACGAGGGTATCGGCTCATCACTTCTTTGCCGGAGGCTAGTCAAATCAGACAGTTTCATTTCGTGGACCCCAGCATAGAAGTACTTGTGGAACTGCCTTTCTAGATCGGCCCATGTGATAATTGAGTTTGGTGGCAAAGTGGTGAACCATTGGAAGGCCGATCCAGACAAGGATGACGAGAACAACCGTACCCGCAGGGCATCTTGCGTAGCTGCCTCCCCGCATTGGATGATGAATCTATTCACATGTTCTACGGTAGAAGTGTCATCCATCCCCGAAAACTTGGTAAAATCAGGAACTTTGTACCGATGGGGGAACGGCAGCAGGTCATATGTAGATGGGTATGGTGTTCTATAGGTATAAGTTTGCACCTTCGGCTTCAAGCCGAATTGTTCTTGCATTACCTCCGCAATTTGCGCCGACCAATCTGGTTGTTGCTGGGGAATAGTTGGCGGCGGTATCGGCACATGTTGATAAATCGGCGGTTGAATAAAAGGAGGTTGATGAAAAGGTGGTATCTGAGTATAAGCCGGTGGTGTAGTAAAGGACGGCTGCTTGTATGAACCACTTGTTTCATCATATAGCATGAGCTCTGACGTCTTGTTGACCTCCGGAGCAATAGGCTGGTATGGTGGTATGATCGGCCGAGTGGCCGTTTGGGAGGGTGTCTGGAACGGAGGATTTCCTTGACTGACCGATTGATTCAAACCGGTCGTGTTTAAGGGTGCCCCCCAGGGTAAAGGGATGACTGGAGGGAGTGGTGCAGAGGACGGTTGGATGGAGCCATATCCCAAGGGAGTTGATGACGCAGAAGCACCGGATCCTCCGACAGAGGATTGGATCGGCTGTGAAGCCTGATAAGCCTGATTTGGTGGAATCGGCTGAAAATACGTAGGTCCCCTGTACCCTTGAGGTATACCTCCGGCGAAGGAGTTGACAACAGCATTGTGCACCATGTTTGAGAGTACCGGGGATTGGTTGATGAAGGCGTGATGAAGAGATTGTTCAATCATATCGGACATTTTATCCGAATCTTCAGAAATTGTGATCTGGCGGGGAGTAGGGAAAGGAGACTTTTTAACAGTTTCCCCGCTCCTGGAACGACTGAAGGATTTCAAGCAAGTTTTCCGGACTTGCTCCAAATACTTATTCAGATCTTCTTTTTGGTCGTCTTTTAGATCTGCTTCCGTCACTTCGATGACGTTATCTTCGGAAACTTCAGCAGCTTTCGACATGACAACGGTTGTATTGGTCCCACTGGGCGTGCCAAAAGTGTGTTTGCGCTAGAAATCGGTCAACCGAATCCCAGCGACCGACACACGACCCGGGAGAATCTGCTTAGCTCCTGTTCGGGTGAATGCCCTGGTGCGGTTCGCGCGGCGTGCCAGCCAATCTGACCTGTTGATTGGCAAGGAAGAACACGTGTCAAATTCAGAAACTACGATCGGCTAAGTTTCCGATCGAGAGAAGCTTATCGGCAAATCGGCCGATTTACTATGATAATGAAATCGGCTATAAGACAGCACGATCCCTGTAGCCTTGTAGACAGAAAAAATACTAAAGTAAATCGATACAAAGCTTGAAATAACAGCACTAGGAAAAGATCTAATCGGCAATGAATGGATCTAACAACAGAAAGTAATGAAAGCCGATACTACCGATTCCTAGCGGGATAACTGGTGATAAAAACTAGGAAAACGGGTAAAAACCTATTAACTTAGTTAATATCGATAACTGATGAATAAATCTAAACGAAACAACAGCGATGCGCCGGATGTTAAAGCTTAGATATTATTCGATAAGCGGAACTTACAGAATCGGCCGGAGATCAAGATGATGCAGCCCTGCCAACCCGCACGAACTCGTGAGAAGAAAAAGTGATGGCGAAGTCGCCTGCTCGAAAGTAAGTACGAAGAAGAAAGTAACTTGTTGTATTGATTGATTGTTGTATTTACAGATTTACAAAGGTAGCTATTTATAGCCCCGTACAAATAATCTTCTTAACCGACTAGAACTCTATCTCTAATTCAAACAGAAAACAAATATCTACAAGCACAATCCGTGCTAAACTAGTTACCCCACGCTTCGTGGGCTGACCTCCACCTTATCCTTCCATCTTTCCAAGCCCATACAGGCCCAACTGGTCCATCTTCCTGATCGGCCGATTTCTTATCGGCAAAGGATTGCCGATTGGGAATCTGGCGCATTCACCCTGAAGCGAAGTAAAAGCTGCCGGCCGATTCCGCATTATAGCACCATTTGACCGATTCCCAACCGTACTTCTTCGACTTCCTTTCTCCTTGGCGCCGATTCTACTGATGACGAAATCCGGCGTCAACAACGTCATACGGCCTAGAGGGGTCGGGCTGAGCCAAAACTGGGGCTGTGGTCAGCAAGTGCTTCAGGGTCTTGAAGGCCTCTTCACACTTGGTATCCCACACAAATTTGACCTCTTTCTTTAGCAACTCGGTCATCGGCTTAGCTATCTTGGAGAAATCCGGTATGAAACGCCGATAGTAACCTGCCAGTCCAAGGAAACTTCTGATCTGGTGTACTGAGGCAGGAGGCTTCCATTCCATGACTTCTTGCACCTTACTGGGATCAACGGCGATACCATCCTTGGAGATAGTGTGTCCCAAAAACTTGACACTATCTAACCAAAACTCACACTTGGAGAACTTGGCATAGAGCTGGTGATCTCTTAGCCGTTCGAGAACTACACGAAGATGGTCGGGATGTTGGAGGTATGCCCTAGAGGCAATCATAGAGATGATGATATTCCATTTGTATCCATGATTTGTATATTGTGTTCATTGAATATCCATTAAAGGCTACTTGAATTGATTTGCAATTATGTGAATTGTATGTGAAACTCTTTACTTGTATGGTTATTCTAAAGTTGTCCCTAGTCGGAGTTCATGTGAGGACACACATGAATATTAGACTAGCACATGTATTAGTTGATGACTATGTTTCACAAGTCATGGACATGGAGATGTTGAACTAATAATGTGGACACATGTGGAGACATGTGTTAGGACTGACCCAACACGAGAAGTAGTTCTCTCTTTAAACAACATATACGCTTTGTCCTTAGACCTGAGATTGTCGCATGTATTCTAGATGTGGATCGACCTACTTAGGGGCTATCAAACGCTACGCCGTAACAGGGTAGTTATAAAGGTAGCTTTCGGGTTTGTCAAGAAGCATGCTATGAGACATGGTCAATCAAGATGGGATTTGCCCCTCTCTGATTGAGAGTGATATCTCTGGGCCCCTCGAGTGATCGGATCCGAAAATGCATGGCCATGCTACGTACGGTTAAGAGTTAACCTACAAAGGGATTCCGAATCACAGGATCGAGAAAGAGTGGTCGGCTTGAAGCTAGACCAAATATCGTGAGGCAAAGGGAATAGCATGTATATCATGTTGTGATGGTTCGTCTGATATGATCTTCGTATGCGTATAGGAGTTGGCACGTCTTGCTAGAGGCCGCTACCGACTATTGGGCCGAGTAGGAGTACTCGGGCCATGTCTATACGTATCCGAACCCATAGGGTCACACACTTAAGGGGCTGGAAGCCCAATTCGGATCTGATCCGAGTTGGATTAGGTTTAGGAGTACTAATGGGCCTCGGATCCAGAGGCCCGTCAGGAACCCCTATAAATAGAGGGGTGGGGGCGCCCTAGGGTTTACACCTTTTTGGCGAAACACACTTGCCGCGCCTCCCACGCCCTCGCCTGTTGCAACTCGCGGATCTAGCAATCCGGCTTGCAACGCTTCCTCCCTGCACGTGTGGATACCTTGGAGGTGTTGCGCCTGCAGCACTTGGACGAGCCATCGACGAGCCGCCGACGAGCCACGACGAGCCGACGACGAGCTGCGGCACCGGAGGCGATCTTGCTGCACGTGGACGAGCTGCTGAGGAGCTGCTGGACGTGATCGACTACGTACGACTACGTGATTGTCTTCACTGCACCGACGCATATCTACATCTTCCGCACCAGTAGTGCGTCGAGTGGTAATCCCGTGATCCTTATACGGCAGTTCTTCCTGGTTATACGCGGTAGAAATTTTGATTTGCGCTAGTGTAGCCTACCTCGTATCCCAACAGTGGTATCAGAGCCGTAGCTGCTTAGTTTTGGATTCGGGATGTGTGCATATGGAGATATGCGAGTTCTCTGTTTGATCTATGTCCTGATTTCGTGCCCTTGCTGCAATGGTAGTGTAACGACATACTCCTACCGGTCGGTTTCCGCCATCGGAGTTAAGTGATACACGTAAATCCAGTTGCAGTGAGGGAAGATCAATATGATTGGTCAAATCGAGATCCAGGGTCATACGCCAGGTGCATTAGATGTGCAATCGTAGATGGGATCTACTGCCGGGGTCGGGATTTTGCCGTATGCGTATGCTTCGGTAAATCAGCCATAACTTTTCGGTACGATCTCGAATCGGGGCGATTTTTATACGAAAATTGATCTACAGAAAAAGTTACACATGAAATTCAACGGCTTTGCCGTTTTTGGCCAAATTAGATTTCCCAAATTCGGCTTGGAAGATGGAGTTTCGGGCCTCCGAAGTTTGGAACGTTAGGACGCCTAACTCTGTTTTGCAGGATGTATGCATGTATCTTGTGATCAGTATGGCCCCCTTGTGTATGTGATGCATGTGTGTAACTCATTCGTGACCTGCGTGTCGCGCGTACGGCAACACGGCAGGAGCCATATGTGTTGTCACTTTATTGTATTTAATGGTCTGCGTACCAACCTGTGATGATCCAAGCAACTATGTAATCTTCATTACTAGATTCTTTACTAGCTATTAGGCGTAATAGCATGCTCTAGTTCTTGGAGGACTCATCACCAGGAGGATGGCGCACATGGAACATGGAGATGGAGATCACCATGGTGAACAGGTTCTATGGAGATGGAGATCACCATATGAAAACGGGCCATACTGTGTCACAAGCTGTGTGAATACTATTCTGTTTATGTTTTACTTTCTGCATGCTGTGATGTTAGAAGTAGAACGATCCCTCACAAAGTTTAAGTTAGTATGCCCTCCCAACTAAAACTTGCACCGTCCCATGTCTTGTACAATTAGTGGTGGGTCTATGAAATTAGGGTGCCACTAGTTTTCCTTGACTAGACGGGTTTGTGTCGGACACTTACACGCATAAGGGTTGGTTTGCTTAACAAGGTTATGTTAACGGTTAAGGACCTTGGGGTATAAAGGTTGGGCGCCGAGACATAGAGATGTTACCCAACAACAGGAGTCATATGTGATATGATTAGCAAAAGTTGCTTACCGATCTACCTCGTTTGCTAGCGGTGATGCTAAAGCTCACTAGTAGACTTGTTAGTTGTGGATCCTGAATCACTAAGTTTCAATAGAGGGATATTGATTTTAGTGGGAGTAGATTCTGTTAAAATAGTTTAATGTAATTTGCTCTATCATGGATACGTTTGTCTTAGTGTATTTTGCATTACTTTTGTTGTAGATTAAATGGCACATAGCAACACCACCACATCGTTTGCTTTGCGTTCGGTCCTTGAGAAGGACAAGTTGAATGGAACAAACTACTCGGATTGGATCCGCAACCTGAGAATTGTTCTCAGGGCTGAGAAAAAGGAAGATGTTCTAGACAACCCACTACAAGAAGAACCTGCTGAGGATGCACCCGCTGCTGCTAAGAATGCTTACAAGAAAGCATGTGATGCTAACCTCGAAGTAAGCTGCCTTATGCTTGCTTGCATGGAACCCGAGCTGCAGATGCAGTTCGAAACAAACCATGAGGCGCACGATATGATCGTGGCGCTTAGAGACATGTTCCAAACACAGGCCAGGACTGAAAGGTTCAATGTGTCTAAGGCCTTTGTTGAGAGCAAGCTAGCAGAAGGCGCAGCAGTAGGACCACACGTAATCAAGATGGTTGGTTACACTCAACAGTTGGAGAAGCTAGGCTTCCCACTGGCCAAGAGTTGGCCACTGATTTCATTCTTTCGTCTCTTCCGCCTAGCTATGGGAACTTCATCTCGAACTACCATATGCATGGGACGGAGAAGGGTCTGAATGAGCTGTGTGGTATGCTCAAGACAGCAGAGGCTGACATCAAGAAAAGCGCTAGTACCAGCCATGTGATGGCGATACAGAACAAGCCCAGCTTTAAGAAGAAGGGCAATTCTTGGAAGAAGAAGGGCAAGGCTGGAACGTCCAAGCCAAACCCACCGCCCAAGGCTAAAGCTGGACCTGCTCCAGATAAAGAGTGCTTTTACTGTCATGAACTTGGTCACTGGAAGAGAAACTGCAAGCAGTACCTAGCTTCGTTGAAGAACGGCGGAAGTAAGAGTACTTCTACCTCAGGTACGCTTGTTGTTAATGTTATAGACAACATATTTCTCGCTGATACAGTTATTAATTCTTGGGTATTTGATACCGGATCGGTTGCTCATATTTGCAATTCGATGCAGGGAATGATAAGAAGTAGAAGCGTGGAAAGAGGAGAAGTTGATTTCCGCGTGGGCAATAATGCAAGAGTTGCTGCTTTGACCGTCGGGACGATGCAACTCCACCTCCCATCAGGATTTATTATGGAGTTGAATAATTGTTATTTTGTTCCTAGTTTAAGTCGAAACATTTTATCTCCTTCATGCTTGATGGAGGATGGTTATTCATTTTTGAGTGAAAACAATGGTTGTGTGATCTCTAAGAATAATATGTTTATGGCTTTTGCACCCATTGTGAATGAATTATTTGTTTTAAATCTTGATGGTTCACCTGTCTGTAATGTAAGTGCTAAAAGGCCTCAGCCTAATGATTTGAGTCCTACCTACTTGTGGCATTGTCGTTTGGGTCATATAAGTGAAAAGCGCATGAAGAAGCTCCATTCTGATGGACTTCTAACTTCGTTTGATTTTGAATCATACGAGACATGCGAGGCTTGCTTGCTAGGCAAGATCACCAAGACGCCTTTCATAGGATTTCCTGAGAGAGCAGTAGACTTATTGGAACTCGTACATAGTGATGTATGCGGACCAATGAGCACGACGGCTAGAGGAGGATTCCAATACTTCATAACTTTCACTGATGATTTTAGTAGATATGGCTATGTCTACTTAATGAGGCACAAGTCTGAAACCTTTGAAAAGTTCAAGGACTTTCAGAATGAAGTTGAAAATCAGCGTGGCAAGAAAATTAAGGCCTTACGATCTGATCGTGGAGGCGAGTATTTGAGCCACGAGTTTAGCAATCATCTAAAGAGTTGCGGAATTGTTCCACAACTTACGCCGCCTGGAACACCTCAGAGAAACGGTGTGTCCGAGCGACGTAATCGAACTTTGTTAGACATGGTTCGATCAATGATGAGCCAGTCGGACCTACCGTTGTCATTTTGGGGATACGCTCTAGAAACAGCAGCTTTCACACTAAATAGGGTACCATCTAAATCCGTAGTTAAGACACCATATGAGATATGGACTGGAAAGGTTCCTAGTTTGTCTTTTCTAAAGATTTGGGGATGTGAAGTGTTTGTCAAGCGACTTCAGTCGGACAAGATCACACCCAAGTCGGATAAGTGCATTTTCGTGGGATATCCAAAGGAAACTTTGGGATATTATTTCTACAACCGATCAGAAGGCAAAGTGTTTGTCGCTCGGAACGGGGTTTTTCTAGAGAAAGAGTTTCTCAAAGGAGAAAAGAGTGGAAAGACAGTGCATCTTGAAGAAGTTCAAGATGAGCCGATCGGGCAAGAATCAATGAGTGATGCTAACGTAGCAGAACAAGTTGAGATACCCATGGCAAGAGAAGCACCGCCACAACCACGAAGGTCGGCAAGGCTCCGCGAAATGCGGGAAATATTATTGTTGGACAATGATGAGCCTGCGACATATGCAGAAGCAATGATGGACCCAGACTCCGAAAAATGGCAGAGTGCCATGCAATCCGAAATAGAGTCCATGGGAGACAATCAAGTTTGGAACTTGGTTGACCCGCCTGATGGTGTTAAAGCCATAGAGTGCAAGTGGATCTATAAGAAGAAAAAGGACATGGATGGAAATGTTCACATCTATAAAGCACGACTTGTCGCAAAAGGTTTTCGACAAGTTCAAGGAGTTGACTACGACGAGACATTCTCGCCCGTAGTGATGCTTAAGTCCATTCGGATTATTCTAGCTATAGCTGCATATTTCGATTATGAGATATGGCAGATGGATGTCAAGACAGCTTTCCTGAATGGAAACCTAGCTGAGGACGTGTATATGATACAGCCCGAGGGTTTTGTCGATCCGAAAAATGCTGGAAAGGTATGCAAGCTTCAGAGATCCATTTATGGATTGAAGCAAGCATCTAGGAGTTGGAACATTCGTTTTGATGAAGTGGTCAAAGGGTTTGACTTCACCAAGAACGAAGAAGAGTCTTGTGTTTACAAGAAGGTTAGTGGGAGCTCTGTAGTATTTCTAATCTTATATGTGGATGACATATTACTGATTGGAAATAACATTCCTATGCTTGAGTCCGTAAAGACTTCACTGAAAAATAGTTTTTCGATGAAGGACTTAGGGGAAGCGGCATATATTCTGGGCATTAAGATCTATAGAGATAGATCGAGAAGGCTTATAGGTTTAAGCCAAGATACTTACATTGACAAAGTGTTGAAGCGGTTCAGCATGGAAGAGGCAAAGAAAGGGTTCTTGCCTATGTCACATGGCATACATCTCAGCAAGACTCAGTGTCCTTCGACTGCTGATGAGCGGGATCGCATGAGTAGAGTGCCATATGCCTCGGCTATTGGATCTATCATGTATGCAATGATAAGTACTCGCCCAGATGTTTCATATGCGCTAAGTATGACAAGCAGACATCAATCTGATCCAGGTGAGAGTCACTGGACAGCGGTGAAAAACATTCTTAAGTACTTGAGAAGGACTAAAGATATGTTCCTCATCTATGGAGGTCAGGAGGAGCTCGTTGTAACAGGTTACACCGATGCTAGTTTCCAAACCGACAGAGATGATTCAAAGTCACAATTAGGATTCGTGTTCACGCTAAATGGTGGTGCTGTTAGTTGGAAGAGTTCCAAGCAGGAGACGGTGGCCGATTCTACGACAGAAGCCGAGTACATCGCGGCTTCGGAAGCCGCGAAGGAAGGTGTTTGGATAAGGAATTTCCTCATTGAGCTTGGTGTGTTCCCGAATGCGTCCAGCCCATTGAATCTCTACTGTGATAACAATGGGGCAATTGCGCAAGCAAAGGAGCCAAGGAACCACCAGAAGAACAAACACGTAATGCGGCGATTTCATCTCATTCGAGACTTCGTTAACCAGGGTGAGGTCAAGATATGCAAAATACACACGGATCTGAACATTTCTGATCCGTTGACAAAACCACTCCCGCAGGCTAAGCATGATGCGCATGTAAGAGCTATGGGTATTAGGTACCTTCTAGATTGACTCTAGTGCAAGTGGGAGACTGTTGGAGGTATATGCCCTAGAGGCAATCATAGAGATGATGATATTCCATTTGTATCCATGATTTGTATATTGTGTTCATTGAATATCCATTAAAGGCTACTTGAATTGATTTGCAATTATGTGAATTGTATGTGAAACTCTTTACTTGTATGGTTATTCTAAAGTTGTCCCTAGTCGGAGTTCATGTGAGGACACACATGAATATTAGACTAGCACATGTATTAGTTGATGACTATGTTTCACAAGTCATGGACATGGAGATGTTGAACTAATAATGTGGACACATGTGGAGACATGTGTTAGGACTGACCCAACATGAGAAGTAGTTCTCTCTTTAAACAACATATACGCTTTGTCCTTAGACCTGAGATTGTCGCATGTATTCTAGATGTGGATCGACCTACTTAGGGGCTATCAAACGCTACGCCGTAACAGGGTAGTTATAAAGGTAGCTTTCGGGTTTGTCAAGAAGCATGCTATGAGACATGGTCAATCAAGATGGGATTTGCCCCTCTCTGATTGAGAGTGATATCTCTGGGCCCCTCGAGTGATCGGATCCGAAAATGCATGGCCATGCTACGTACGGTTAAGAGTTAACCTACAAAGGGATTCCGAATCACAGGATCGAGAAAGAGTGGTCGGCTTGAAGCTAGACCAAATATCGTGAGGCAAAGGGAATAGCATGTATATCATGTTGTGATGGTTCATCTGATATGATCTTCGTATGCGTATAGGAGTTGGCACGTCTTGCTAGAGGCCGCTACCGACTATTGGGCCGAGTAGGAGTACTCGGGCCATGTCTATACGTATCCGAACCCATAGGGTCACACACTTAAGGGGCTGGAAGCCCAATTCGGATCTGATCTGAGTTGGATTAGGTTTAGGATTACTAATGGGCCTCGGATCCAGAGGCCCGTCAGGAACCCCTATAAATAGAGGGGTGGGGGCGCCCTAGGGTTTACACCTTTTTGGCGAAACACACTTGCCGCGCCTCCCACGCCCTCGCCTGTTGCAACTCGCGGATCTAGCAATCCGGCTTGCGACGCTTCCTCCCTGCACGTGTGGATACCTTGGAGGTGTTGCGCCTGCAGCACTTGGACGAGCCATCGACGAGCCGCCGACGAGCCACGACGAGCCGACGACGAGCTGCGGCACCGGAGGCGATCTTGCTGCACGTGGACGAGCTGCTGAGGAGCTGCTGGACGTGATCGACAACGTACGACTACGTGATTGTCTTCACTGCACCGACGCATATCTACATCTTCCGCACCAGTAGTGCGTCGAGTGGTAATCCCGTGATCCTTATACGGCAGTTCTTCCTGGTTATACGCGGTAGAAATTTTGATTTGCGCTAGTGTAGCCTACCTCGTATCCCAACACGGCATGCTCTTCTTCGTTCTTCGAGTACACTAGGATATCATCCATGAACACCACTACAAACTTGTCCAGCTCGGGCATGAACACCGAGTTCATGAGGTACATGAAATAGGCGGGTGCATTGGTGAGTCCAAAGGACATGACTAGGTACTCGTACAGTCCATATCTGGTAGAGAAAGCTGTCTTGGGTATGTCGCAGGGTCGAATCTTTATTTGGTGATAACCAGAACGAAGATCGATCTTGGAGAACACTTTTGCTCCGGCTAACTGATCAAACAAGACATCAATGCGTGGCAGTGGGTACTTGTTCTTGACTGTCACAGCATTGAGGGGTCGGTAATCCACACACATACGTAGACTGCCATCCTTCTTCTTCACAAACAGGGCAGGGCAACCCCAAGATGAGGTGTTGGGTCGAATGAACCCTTTTTCCAACAGATCATGCAACTGGGTCTTCAACTCGGCTAACTCAGCGGGTGGCATCCGATAGGGTCTCTTAGATATTGGGGCTGTGCCAGGGATCAACTCTATGGAAAACTCCACTTCTCTATCAGGTGGCATGCCCGGCAAGTCTTCTGGAAACACGTCAGGGTACTCACAGATAACAGGGAGGTCTTCTAGACGGGCTCCCGATAGAGGGTAGGCACAAGGAAGTGCAGACTCAGGATGGGTCAAGGATATGGTAGAACTGCCATGGGAGGGTGAGCTGATGTAGAGGGACCGGGCTGATGTATCTAGAACCACCTGATGTCGGGCCATCCAATCCATACCAAGGATGACATCTATGCCTTCTAGGTCAAGGATGATAAGGTTTTCCTTGAAGAGGGTGGGGCCTAGCTGGAGGGGTACAAGAGTAACGATCTGATCCGACGTTATCCTTCCTCTAGGAGTGGCGATCACATAAGGTTCCTTAGTGTGACCGACATCTAGCCCACATCTTTCCCTAGCCTTACTCCCGATAAAGCTATGAGAGGCTCCCGAATCAAACAACACAACAACAGCTTGATTTAAAACAAGGAAAGTACCCGTCATTATTGGCGCACCTTCGGGGAGCTCGGTCAAGCTGGTGTAGTTGAGTCGGCCTTGTTGGACTTGTACCTTGGGCCTTCTTCCTCTGGCTGCCATGGGGTTCTAACCTTGCTGTTGATTCTTGTTCCTGGGGCAGTCCTTTGCAAAATGCCCTTCGTTGCCGCAAGTAAAATAACGGTTACTAGCGGTCGGGCGGGGTGGCGTTGGCAGGGTCGGCCGGGGCACTTGCGGTTGGAAGCCTGGAAAACGAGGCGCTATTACTGGCGGGGGTGGGGCGATCCATTTCCCTGACTGCTGGGGTCGGCCAGGGGCGTGTGGAGGAACCATCCGGAACCTTCGAGTCGGCGGACTCGAAAATGCCACAGAGGCCTTCCTCTTTTGGTCGGCCCTGAGAGCTTGCATGCAGTCCTCCTAAGAGATGGCCAGGTTGACCAACTCATTGTAGGTGTCCACCTTGATGGGGTTCAACCTTTCCCTGAGCTCCAAGCTCAGTCCTCGGCGGAATCTGTCCCGCTTCTTCTCGTCTGTGTCCACATGATAGCCGGCATAACGGCACAGGTCGTTGAAAGCTTGAGCATAATGCAGCACATCTCGGGTTCCTTGGGTGAGGGCCAGAAACTCGTTGAGCTTGCGCTCCAGGAGACCTTCTGGAATGTGATGCGCCTTGAACGCCGTCTTGAACTCATTCCAACTGACTACGTGGCCAGCCGGCAGCATGGCATGGTAGTGATCCCACCAAAGTCGTGCGGAGCGACGCAGCTGTTGGGCTGCAAACCGAGCCTTGTTGTTGTCAGGGCATGGAGCGGTGAGAAGCTCTAACTTGGATTCGATCGTATGAACCCAGGCGTCAGCATCGAGCGGTTCTTGTGTCTTTTGGAACAGAGGGGGCTGTGTCCCCAGAAAGTCCTCATACCGAGCGATATGCGGCTGCTGCTGAGCTCTTCCACCATGTGGCTGTTGTTGTTGCCCTTGCACCAGATGCCTTAGCAGCTCAGTTTGAGTTGCTAGGATTGCCTCCAGTGGAGATGAAGGCGGGGGCGGGGGAAGATCCTGTCGCTGATCGCTACTGCCGGGCACAGAACCAGACCTAGTACGGTGCGCCATCTGCAAGAGTTAACGCCCCATTAATTTCATAACCTTAGGTGTACTCCAACAAATGGAACATATAAATTAAATCCTTTAATGCGACTCTTGCCAATGGTGCAACACACGTCCTCATAGGGAAAACACACTTTTCCCATTCTCAGAGTAGATAACACTTATCTTGACCTGGTACTCACTTCAGGCAAAACATGTCATATACAGACTCCTATGATCCAACTCAAGCCAAGGGGTCGGGCAACGGTCCAAACTTAAAAAGGGTCGGACGAGGCGGAAACTGCCTCAAGGGTCGGCGCACTCGGCCTCACAGACTGGGGTCGGCCAACTGAACAGGCTCCCCGAAAACCGCATATGGCGCAACTCGCTTAACCTAGCATCCACACCGTACACAGATGAAAAAGCTAGGCACCAGCATTAACTTTATATACTACGGTGTCTTAAACACAGGGAGTACTCAACTCTTGGCTAACCTATTACAACTTTTCCAAAATTTTAGGTTGCCGAGGAGTACAATAAAAGAATGGTTCCCTGAGAACCCTCAATCTACCAATGGACACTATGAGTAGGAGAAGGGGCGCCATCTTCCTCGATATCCATGCTGGACGCTCCTTCATCTTCCTCAGGGTCCTCCTGAGCTTCGAGCTGCATGTTGAGGGCATGCATATCATCGAGCTCAGCTTGATGCTCCTCCAGATGGGCATTGGCAACTGCCAGTTCCATTTCCACCTCCATCTTCTCCTCCGAGAGCTCTATCATGCCGTCCATGAGGTCGGCGACCTCTCCTTCAAGCTTGGAGATCCGGTCTTGCATGTCGTGGATCTGGATACCCCGTTGAATCAGCTGGTAGGTTTGGCCTACCATATCTCTTCTCGCGGACTGGAGGTACCCGTGAACATCTGCTGCTGTCCGGGCGAAGAGGGTCATGGCTCTCCCCTGAAGCTCTACCAGCCGGTAAAGAGCTGCCATGCACCTGATGTTGGTGGAGATGGTGACCATGGCGCAGGTGGTGGCTAGCACTTCGATGTTCCCGACGCGGTCAAGCCATGCCGGGTCCAGCCGGTTCCTGACGGGGAAGAGGCCGATCGGGTCGAGCGTAATCTCCACGGGATGCAGCTGACAGAATTGGGTGAGCAACTGGAGGGCGGCAGACTCCCATGTATCCTCAGGAGCGAGGCCATAGGCTATTATGCCAAAAGAGGGCCAGTCGGGCCGTGCAGGGGGAGGAGGTACCAAGGCCTGCACTTGGCACGTCTGGATGCCCTGCTCCAGATATAACCATCCGGCATACAAGGGCGGGGACTGGTACTCGAACCACTTCAACGTATCCCACAGAATCGCAGGGAATCCCTCGAAATGTAGGCACGTCAATTGGAAGGTACCGTCCGCTCCAAAAAGAACATGTCCGGGAATAGCCATCTGGAACCAAGAACCAAAACCACGTGAGATAGATTCCAAGGGTCAGGGGTCGGATAGAGAAACATTCGGTTTTAACCGAGAGCAACTAAAAGAAACTAGAAATCCTTAGATCCAAAAGAAATCTTCCGAACAAGGTTGCTGTTGAGAGAGAACCTTAAAGATTTTTAGGTATGACGCATGCACGGCCTACCCTACACTTAACCAAAAACAACTGCCCGAACTCGGGTCTTACGCGGTCAGTGCCGGTGACAAGGCAACAATTACGTCTCTCCCTATAATAACTAGTCGGTTCTACAACGTGTCTTAAACGAACGCGGTTAGCGTACCTGCAGAAAAACACCACACCCGAACCTTTCGTGCCAGCACCCACGAAAGCGTTCCCAAACATTACCGCTCACTATAGGAACGGCACCCATGCATTTAAGGCTGCATGGACAGCACTCAACTGTGGAAATAGGTTCCCTTTGAATGGAACCATATAACCCTTCGCATACTCGTGATGCGGAATCGACACACGTATGACAAACGTGGCGAACCAACCGTGTTGATAGGTTCATTGGAATCGAACCGTACCAACCTTCGTATGGAGCACATACGGAACCTGCGCACGTGTGATAGACGTGGGCGAAAACAACCGCGAAGATAGGGTCCTTTGAATGGAACTCCCTATCAACCCTCACATGCTCACGATGCGGAACTCGGCACACGTATAATAGACGTGGCGAAGTGCTGGAAGGGTTAGCAAAATAACCGAGTAACTATTAGTCACCCAAAACAACCCCAAAATCCCCTAGGGCCTCTCGCACTAAAGCCATCCTTAACGGTCGTATGAGATTTTTCAAAAGTTTCTTGCAACTTTGATCTTTTCAAAGAAGTGTGTAGGGCTTGTTGGGTTCTTTGTAATGCTAAACACGGCTCTGGTACCAGCTGTGGCGGATCCACTTTGGATTAGCTTGATTAGACAGGGTTAAGCCGCCTAATATGCGACACCCATGCTTAAGTCAAGCTAACACGAAGTGCCGTCGGATTTCATCCGATTTAACCACTTAGACAGGATCGAGTTTAGCAACCCACACGAAGGTGAGTGGTTCCAGAGAATACAACGAGCCCACTGAGTTAAACAAGTTTACCCATTTAGTTCGGCCATAAAATCCAACATCAGGGTTTGTACACGGTTCAAAGGAAAACAACAGAAGGTAAACACTAGCGGAAGACTTCGTCGGGGTCGGATGTCCTGGTGAGGCCAACCGGAACATCACTGAGTCCTCTCCTCGCCGACCGAGGAGGGATCCCACTCGACCGTCCAGCCTGGCGGAAGCTGGGGCGGCCAAGCGCCAGCAAGAGAGGGGTCGGAAGCAGCGACTTCACCTGAAAAACAGGAGCCACAACAAGGCTGAGCTACTAAGCTCAACAAGACTTAACCGATGGGAGTCAGCTACTCCTCCATCTAGACATGCAGGGCTTTTTGGCTGAGGGGTTTGTTTGCCAAAAGCACTAAGTAACCTTATTTTCAAGTTTTAGCTCCGGTTCTAGGTTCATTTACCAGTCTAGGTTGTGCAACCTATTCTAAGCATCCATAGAGCCAAACAAGATGTGTAGATATAACAAGAAACATTGCCATCATCAGATTCCTCATTTACTCAGGGTGACATAGCGATCAAGCAATCTCAAGCTGTGAGAGGCAGACGAATCGATTCGAGTTCTTTAACCATGCATGGTGAACCTAGCCTCACGACATCCGCGCACCCGGAGGTCGCTTCCTGTGTCGGCCTTCCCCATCAATCCCCTAACCCGTGTCGGGCCCATTTCCTTTGGTGCAAGATTCCACAGACCCGGCCTCTGCCGTCCTGTGACCACGCTTGCCACCACGTGCGTCAACCAGCAAGGGAAACTCCGTTCCAAGAACAATGGGGTGACCGCTCACGTCTAGGTTCAATCAGGTACTAGGCTTCCTCATCCCATACCAAGTATGAGGCTAGTACTTTCAAACACTTGATCACGAACACCACCACTGTCGTGCCTTAGCAAGATTTCATAGATAGACGGGGCGACCATCTGTCCACCAAAGAGTTACCAAAACCCTGCCCCGTCCATCGTCCTTATAGTTGTAACAGGAGAGTAAACAAGCAACTCCTACAACTCGCGAGTGACAGGAAATCACTCGGCTTTTACCGTCTCCTAGTTAAGCAATGCATCTACTCGGTCCAACAGCTAGTGCTCAGATCATGGGGGTAACTGAGTCATGCATTTAGGGTTTCAAACAACTCCTATACATAAATGCACAAACATGTTACAGAAGGCATGCGCAAGTCTGGTAAAACACTTAGGACTTTCATGCAACCGGGGCTTGCCTTCAAGCAAGGAGGAAGAAAACTGCTCGACTTCGGGGGCGACTTCGGCTTCCGCGGGTAGGAACTCAGCTACAGCTTCTTCTTCTGGCGCCGGGTGAAGCTCGTAGAAGCCGTCGGCGAGGTGCAACTCTACACGAATGCAATGCAAGAGTTAGCATAGACAGTTATTTCAACAGCAACACTGGCTCGCCTGCACCCAGAAACTTGCGACAAAGAGCAGGAGGGTGGGGAGGTTCAAGAGAGCTGGTGAAGATCAAGAGGTAAGGGTCGGAAAGAAACTTTATGATCCGATCCTTGAACTAGAGGATGTGGGAAAACTAGGGATCCTCAGACGCAAGCGCTGAAGGGTTCCTAAGTTTTACACATACACCCTCGAGTTGAAGAAAAAGATCACAGCCGAGCCCTCGGGCGAGGCGGATAAGGGTCGGCGGAACAAATAGGGTCGGGCGAGACGGAACCGGGGTCGGGCGGATAGGAGGGGTCGGGCGAGGCGGACTGGGGTCGGCAACTCACCTTCTTCCTGAAAGGAAAGCTTGGGGTCGGGAAGAAGCAGACTTGGGCGGAGGAACTAAAGCTTGAACAACGGCTAAGACCGGAAAAGCTACGGCGGCGGCGGTGCTTCTTGCTGATCACAAGAGAGCTTTTACGCAGCACGGAGGAGCAAGCTGCTGGGTGACTTGGAGAAAACTGAGAGAGAAGCTGAGAGCAAAGCTCCTCAGGAACTTGGTGTGTGGCGCTAGGAGCTTGAGCAACGAGCGAGAGAAGGGCTGAAGGCAACAATGGCGGAGGGGACTCCGGTGACTGGTGCCTTCCTTTTATAGCTGCTGGAGCAGAGGAAAGGAAGCGGCGCGGAAGAGAGAGAAGGGGAGCGGCGCGAAGGCCAGGGAGAAACAATGGAGTCCTCTGCCGGGGCGGCGATTGAGCGAAGAGGGCGGTGCTGCAGTGTTGGAGGTATGCCCTAGAGGCAATCATAGAGATGATGATATTCCATTTGTATCCATGATTTATATATTGTGTTCATTGAATATCCATTAAAGGCTACTTGAATTGATTTGCAATTAAGTGAATTGTATGTGAAACTCTTTACTTGTATGGTTATTCTAAAGTTGTCCCTAGTCGGAGTTCATGTGAGGACACACATGAATATTAGACTAGCACATGTATTAGTTGATGACTATGTTTCACAAGTCATGGACATGGAGATGTTGAACTAATAATGTGGACACATGTGGAGACATGTGTTAGGACTGACCCAACACGAGAAGTAGTTCTCTCTTTAAACAACATATACGCTTTGTCCTTAGACCTGAGATTGTCGCATGTATTCTAGATGTGGATCGACCTACTTAGGGGCTATCAAACGCTACGCCGTAACAGGGTAGTTATAAAGGTAGCTTTCGGGTTTGTCAAGAAGCATGCTATGAGACATGGTCAATCAAGATGGGATTTGCCCCTCTCTGATTGAGAGTGATATCTCTGGGCCCCTCGAGTGATCGGATCCGAAAATGCATGGCCATGCTACGTACGGTTAAGAGTTAACTTACAAAGGGATTCCGAATCACAGGATCGAGAATGAGTGGTCGGCTTGAAGCTAGACCAAATATCGTGAGGCAAAGGGAATAGCATGTATATCATGTTGTGATGGTTCGTCTGATATGATCTTCGTATACGTATAGGAGTTGGCACGTCTTGCTAGAGGCCGCTACCGACTATTGGGCCGAGTAGGAGTACTCGGGCCATGTCTATACGTATCCGAACCCATAGGGTCACACACTTAAGGGGCTGGAAGCCCAATTCGGATCTGATCCGAGTTGGATTAGGTTTAGGATTACTAATGGGCCTCGGATCCAGAGGCCCGTCAGGAACCCCTATAAATAGAGGGGTGGGGGCGCCCTAGGGTTTACACCTTTTGGCTGAACACACTTGCCGCGCCTCCCACGCCCTCGCCTGTTGCAACTCGCGGATCTAGCAATCCGGCTTGCGACGCTTCCTCCCTGCACGTGTGGATACCTTGGAGGTGTTGCGCCTGCAGCACTTGGACGAGCCATCGACGAGCCGCCGACGAGCCACGACGAGCCGACGACGAGCCGCGGTACTGGAGGCGATCTTGCTGTGCACGTGGACGAGCTGCTGAGGAGCTGCTGGACGTGATCGACTACGTACGACTACGTTGATCGACTACGTACGACTACGTGATCGTCTTCACTGCATCGACGCATATCTACATCTTCCGCACCAGTAGTGCGTCGAGTGGTAATCCCGTGATCCTTATACGGCAGTTCTTCCTGGTTATACGCGGTAGAAATTTTGATTTGCGCTAGTGTAGCCTACCTCGTATCCCAACAGTGGTATCAAGAGCCGTAGCTGCTTAGTTTTGGATTCGGGATGTGTGCATATGGAGATATGCGAGTTCTCTGTTTGATCTATGTCCTGATTTCGTGCCCTTGCTGCAATGGTAGTGTAACGACATACTCCTACCGGTCGGTTTCCGCCATCGGAGTTAAGTGATACACGTAAACCCAGTTGCAGTGAGGGAAGATCAATATGATTGGTCAAATCGAGATCCAGGGTCATACGCCAGGCGCATTAGATGTGCAATAGTAGATGTGATCTACTGCCGGGGTCGGGATTTTGCCGTATGCGTATGCTTCGGTAAATCAGCCGTAACTTTTCGGTACGATCTCGGATCGAGGCGATTTCTATACGAAAATTGATCTACAGAAAAAGTTACACGTGAATTCGGCGAAATTAGATTTGCCAAATTCGGCTTGGAAGATAGAGTTTCGGGCCTCCCAAGTTTGGAACGTTAGGACGCCTAACTCTATTTTGCAGGATGTATGCATGTATCTTGTGATCAGTATGGCCCCCTTGTGTATGTGATGCATGTGTGTAACTAATTCGTGACCTGCGTGTCGCGCGTACGGCAACACGGCAGGAGCCATATGTGTTGTCACTTTATTGTAATTAATGGTCTGCGTACCAATCTGTGATGATCCAAGCAACTATGTAATCTTCATTACTAGATTCTTTACTAGCTATTAGGCGTAATAGCATGGTCTAGTTCTTGGAGGACTCATCACCAGGAGGATGGCGCACATGGAACATGGAGATGGAGATCACCATGGTGAACAGGTTCAATGGAGATGGAGATCACCATAAGAAAAACGGGCCATACTGTGTCACAACTGTGTGAATGCTATTCTGTTTATGTTTTACTTTCTGCATGCTCTGATGTTAGAAGTAGAACGATCCCTCACAAAGTTTAAGTTAGTATGCCCTCCCAACTAAAACTTGCACCGTCCCATGTCTCGTACAATTAGTGGTGGGTCTATGAAATTAGGGTGCCACTAGTTTTCCTTGACTAGACGGGTCTGTGTCGGACACTTACACGCATAAGGGTTGGTTTGCTTAACGAGGTCATCTTAACGGTTAAGGACCTTGGGGCATAAAGGTTGGGCGCCGAGACATAGAGATGTCACCCAACAACAGGAGTCATATGTGATATGATTAGCAAAAGTTGCTTACCGATCTACCTCGTTTGCTAGCGGTGATGCTAAAGCTCACTAGTGGACTTGTTAGTTGTGGATCCTGAATCACTAAGTTTCAATAGAGGGATATTGATTTTAGTGGGAGTAGATTCTGTTAAAATAGTTTAATGTAATTTGCTCTATCATGGATACGTTTGTCTTAGTGTATTTTGCATTACTTTTGTTGTAGATTAAATGGCACCTAGCAACACCACCACATCGTTTGCTTTGCGTTCGGTCCTTGAGAAGGACAAGTTGAATGGAACAAACTACTTGGATTGGATCCGCAACCTGAGAATTGTTCTCAGGGCAGAGAAAAAGGAAGATGTTCTAGACAACCCACTACCAGAAGAACCTGCTGAGGATGCACCCGCTGCTGCTAAGAATGCTTACAAGAAAGCATGTGATGCTAACCTTGAAGTAAGCTGCCTTATGCTTGCTTGCATGGAACCCGAGCTGCAGATGCAGTTCGAAACAAACCATGAGGCGCACGATATGATCGTGGCGCTTAGAGACATGTTCCAAACACAGGCCAGGACTGAAAGGTTCAATGTGTCTAAGGCCTTTGTTGAGAGCAAGCTAGCAGAAGGCGCAGCAGTAGGACCACACGTAATCAAGATGGTTGGTTACACTCAACGGTTGGAGAAGCTAGGCTTCCCACTGGGCCAAGAGTTGGCCACTGATTTCATTCTTTCGTCTCTTCCTCCTAGCTATGGGAACTTCATCTCGAACTACCATATGCATGGGACGGAGAAGGGTCTGCATGAGCTGTGTGGCATGCTTAAAACAGCAGAGGCTGACATAAAGAAAAGCGCTAGTACCAGCCATGTGATGGCGATACAGAACAAGCCCAGCTTTAAGAAGAAGGGCAATTCTTGGAAGAAGAAGGGCAAGGCTGGAACGTCCAAGCCAAACCCACCGCCCAAGGTTAAAGCTGGACCTGGACCTGCTCCAGATAAAGAGTGCTTTTACTGTCATGAACTTGGTCACTGGAAGAGAAACTGCAAGCAGTACCTAGCCTCGTTGAAGAACGGTGGAAGTAAGAGTACTTCTACCTCAGGTACGCTTGTTGTTTATGTTATAGACAACATATTTCTCACTGATACAGTTATTAATTCTTGGGTATTTGATACCGGATCGGTTGCTCATATTTGCAATTCGATGCAGGGAATGATAAGAAGTAGAAGCGTGGAAAGAGGAGAAGTTGATTTCCGCGTGGGCAATAATGCAAGAGTTGCTGCTTTGACCGTCGGGACGATGCAACTCCACCTCCCGTCAGGATTTATTATGGAGTTGAATAATTGTTATTTTGTTCCTAGTTTAAGTCGAAACATTTTGTCTCCTTCATGCTTGATGAAGGATGGTTATTCATTTGCGAGTGAAAACAATGGTTGTGTGATCTCTAAGAATAATATGTTTATGGCTTTTGCACCCATTGTGAATGGATTGTTTGTTTTAAATCTTGATGGTTCACCTGTCTGTAATGTAAGTGCTAAAAGGCCTCGGCCTAATGATTTGAGTCCTACCTACTTGTGGCATTGTCGTTTGGGTCATATAAGTGAAAAGCGCATGAAGAAGCTCCATTCTGATGGACTTCTAACTTCGTTTGATTTTGAATCATACGAGACATGTGAGGCTTGCTTGCTAGGCAAGATGACCAAGACGCCTTTCACAGGATTTCCTGAGAGAGCAGTAGACTTGTTGGAACTCGTACATAGTGATGTATGCGGACCAATGAGCACGACGGCTAGAGGAGGATTCCAATACTTCATAACTTTCACTGATGATTTTAGTAGATATGGCTATGTCTACTTGATGAGGCACAAGTCTGAGACCTTTGAAAAGTTCAAGGAATTTCAGAATGAAGTTGAAAATCAGCGTGCAAGAAAATTAAGGCCTTACGATCTGATCGTGGAGGCGAGTATTTGAGCCACGAGTTTAGCAATCATCTAAAGAGTTGCGGAATTGTTCCACAACTTACGCCGCCTGGAACACCTCAGAGAAACGGTGTTTCCGAGCGACGTAATCGAACTTTGTTAGACATGGTTCGATCAATGATGAGCCAGTCGGACCTACCGTTGTCATTTTGGGGATACGCTCTAGAAACAGCAGCTTTCACACTAAATAGGGTACCATCTAAATCCGTAGTTAAGACACCATATGAGATATGGACTGGAAAGGTTCCTAGTCTGTCTTTTCTAAAGATTTGGGGATGTGAAGTGTTTGTCAAGCGACTTCAGTCGGACAAGATCACACCCAAGTCGGATAAGTGCATTTTCGTGGGATATCCAAAGGAAACTTTGGGATATTATTTCTACAACCGATCAGAAGGCAAAGTGTTTGTCGCTCGGAACGGGGTTTTCCTAGAGAAAGAGTTTCTCAAAGGAGAAAAGAGTGGAAAGACAGTGCATCTTGAAAAAGTTCAAGATGAGCCGATCGGGCAAGAATCAATGAGTGATGCTAACGTAGCAGAACAAGTTGAGATACCCATGGCAAGAGAAGCACCGCCACAACCACGAAGATCAGCAAGGCTCCGCGAAATGCGAGAAATATTATTGTTGGACAATGATGAGCCTGCGACATATGCAGAAGCAATGATGGACCCAGACTCCGAAAAATGGCAGAGTGCCATGCAATCCGAAATAGAGTCCATGGGAGACAATCAAGTTTGGAACTTGGTTGACCCGCCTGATGGTGTTAAAGCCATAGAGTGCAAGTGGATCTATAAGAAGAAAAAGGACATGGATGGAAATGTTCACATCTATAAAGCACGACTTGTCGCAAAAGGTTTTCGACAAGTTCAAGGAGTTGACTACGACGAGACCTTCTCGCCCGTAGTGATGCTTAAGTCCATTCGGATTATTCTAGCTATAGCTGCATATTTCGATTATGAGATATGGCAGATGGATGTCAAGACAGCTTTCCTGAATGGAAACCTAGCTGAGGACGTGTATATGATACAGCCCGAGGGTTTTGTCGATCCGAAAAATGCTGGAAAGGTATGCAAGCTTCAGAGATCCATTTATGGATTGAAGCAAGCATCTAGGAGTTGGAACATTCGTTTTGATGAAGTGGTCAAAGGGTTTGACTTCACCAAGAACGAAGAAGAGTCTTGTGTTTACAAGAAGGTTAGTGGGAGCTTTGTAGTATTTCTAATCTTATATGTGGATGACATATTACTGATTGGAAATAACATTCCTATGCTTGAGTCCGTAAAGACTTCACTGAAAAATAGTTTTTCGATGAAGGACTTAGGGGAAGCGGCATATATTCTGGGCATTAAGATCTATAGAGATAGATCGAGAAGGCTTATAGGTTTGAGCCAAGATACTTATATTGACAAAGTGTTGAAGCGGTTCAGCATGGAAGAGGCAAAGAAAGGGTTCTTGCCTATGTCACATGGCATACATCTCAGCAAGACTCAGTGTCCTTCGACTGCTGATGAGCGGGATCGCATGAGTAGAGTGCCATATGCCTCGGCTATTGGATCTATTATGTATGCAATGATAAGTACTCGCCCAGATGTTTCATATGCGCTAAGTATGACAAGCAGACACCAATCTGATCCAGGTGAGAGTCACTGGACAGCGGTGAAAAACATTCTTAAGTACTTGAGAAGGACTAAAGATATGTTCCTCGTCTATGGAGGTCAGGAGGAGCTCGTTGTAACAGGTTACACCGATGCTAGTTTCCAAACCGACAGAGATGATTCAAAGTCACAATCAGGATTTGTGTTCACGCTAAACGGTGGTGCTGTTAGTTGGAAGAGTTCCAAGCAGGAGACGGTGGCCGATTCTACGACAGAAGCCGAGTACATCGCGGCTTCGGAAGCCGCGAAGGAAGGTGTTTGGATAAGGAATTTCCTCATTGAGCTTGGTGTGTTCCCGGATGCGTCCAGCCCATTGAATCTCTACTGTGATAATAATGGGGCAATTGCGCAAGCAAAGGAGCCAAGGAACCACCAGAAGAACAAACACGTAATGCGGCGATTTCATCTCATTCGAGACTTCGTTAACCGGGGTGAGATCAAGATATGCAAAATACACACGGATCTGAACATTTCTGATCCGTTGACAAAACCACTCCCGCAGGCTAAGCATGATGCGCATGTAAGAGCTATGGGTATTAGGTACCTTCTAGATTGACTCTAGTGCAAGTGGGAGACTGTTGGAGGTATGCCCTAGAGGCAATCATAGAGATGATGATATTCCATTTGTATCCATGATTTATATATTGTGTTCATTGAATATCCATTAAAGGCTACTTGAATTGATTTGCAATTATGTGAATTGTATGTGAAACTCTTTACTTGTATGGTTATTCTAAAGTTGTCCCTAGTCGGAGTTCATGTGAGGACACACATGAATATTAGACTAGCACATGTATTAGTTGATGACTATGTTTCACAAGTCATGGACATGGAGATGTTGAACTAATAATGTGGACACATGTGGAGACATGTGTTAGGACTGACCCAACACGAGAAGTAGTTCTCTCTTTAAACAACATATACGCTTTGTCCATAGACCTGAGATTGTCGCATGTATTCTAGATGTGGATCGACCTACTTAGGGGCTATCAAACGCTACGCTGTAACAGGGTAGTTATAAAGGTAGCTTTCGGGTTTGTCAAGAAGCATGCTATGAGACATGGTCAATCAAGATGGGATTTGCCCCTCTCTGATTGAGAGTGATATCTCTGGGCCCCTCGAGTGATCGGATCCGAAAATGCATGGCCATGCTACGTACGGTTAAGAGTTAACTTACAAAGGGATTCCGAATCACAGGATCGAGAATGAGTGGTCGGCTTGAAGCTAGACCAAATATCGTGAGGCAAAGGGAATAGCATGTATATCATGTTGTGATGGTTCGTCTGATATGATCTTCGTATACGTATAGGAGTTGGCACGTCTTGCTAGAGGCCGCTACCGACTATTGGGCCGAGTAGGAGTACTCGGGCCATGTCTATACGTATCCGAACCCATAGGGTCACACACTTAAGGGGCTGGAAGCCCAATTCGGATCTGATCCGAGTTGGATTAGGTTTAGGAGTACTAATGGGCCTCGGATCCAGAGGCCCGTCAGGAACCCCTATAAATAGAGGGGTGGGGGCGCCCTAGGGTTTACACCTTTTGGCTGAACACACTTGCCGCGCCTCCCACGCCCTCGCCTGTTGCAACTCGCGGATCTAGCAATCCGGCTTGCGACGCTTCCTCCCTGCACGTGTGGATACCTTGGAGGTGTTGCGCCTGCAGCACTTGGACGAGCCATCGACGAGCCGCCGACGAGCCACGACGAGCCGACGACGAGCCGCGGTACTGGAGGCGATCTTGCTGTGCACGTGGACGAGCTGTTGAGGAGCTGCTGGACGTGATCGACTACGTACGACTACGTTGATCGACTACGTACGACTACGTGATCGTCTTCACTGCATCGACGCATATCTACATCTTCCGCACCAGTAGTGCGTCGAGTGGTAATCCCGTGATCCTTATACGGCAGTTCTTCCTGGTTATACGCGGTAGAAATTTTGATTTGCGCTAGTGTAGCCTACCTCGTATCCCAACATGCAGAACTCCGGGGGTGACGCCAGCGATCATTGCGTTCTGCCGTCAGGGCGGCGTAGGAGCGGGTAGACCGGTGGTTGATATTTGGCGGAAAGCGGGCGTCGCCGTGCGGAAGATTTGATAGAAGCGACCGGTTTAACGGCGCTAGAATCGAGGGCGCACAGGTGAGAAGACAGGCAGCCGCGGGCGCGCGGGCGAGCGCGGAGCAACAGATTGTCGGGCGGCTTCTGACAGGGCGGGGAAAGGAGCTGTCGCGGCCGCGGTCGGGGTTGGCGATGGAGGAATCGTCGTGTAGCGGAGACCAGGCGGCGCGACTGTGGCCGAAGTGACGGAAAGACGGGCGACATCGGGCTCTGGGGCCGGGATCTGGCGGCGTGATGATGGGCGCGGGAGGCGAGGTTCTGCAGAAAGGTTGCAGAGGGCTTCCGCTGCCATTGGGGAAGGGGGCGCGAGAACCCACTTGGTCGCTTGCCAGAGACAAAACTGAGCGGCGGGCGTCGGAGAAGACGAGCCACGCGGCAGGAAGACTCTGAAGCGGGCATGCCACTCGAGTGCACCTGTCGCGGAGGATCTGGAGAAAAGATCTCGCGGGTCCACCGGTGGATAGAACGGACGTTTGAGGATGCTTCGCAGGATCCGACGGTGGGCTGAGCTCGCCGGGGTCGGGAGAGGAACGAAACGGGGAGGGGTCAGGTCTTCCGGGGTCGGAACCAGGCGGATAGCTGAGCACTTAGGCGCGGTAAAACAAGACGGATGACTAGGGTAAAAGGGCTCCGATTAAGATTGACTCGGGAGATTAGGGGTCGGTCGTCACAGTTATCCTGTAGTCCTTTGATGATTTTATTTTCTTGAGAAGGTTGTCGATGCGACCCTTGGTGGTGATGAGGCTACTTCTGATGAGGTAGTCGCGACCGCCAAGGATGATGTTGGTGTTGCGTCTGTTGAAGAATTGCCGGTGGGGGTGCCGCTAGCAGATTCTGGAGCAGCCCCCGAGCCAGCAGTCCCGACCTCGTCGGCTACCGAGTTGCTGGTCCCTGATCACGCAGTTTTAGGTTTGCCTGCTAGGGTGGCGGATGCTGCGAAGGTAGAATCGCCAGTGATTGCTGCTTGCTCTTTATTGTCCAATGTTATCGCTAGTGGTGAGTTTTTTCTGACTATCTTCGTTAGTCCGAAATTGTTGTAGTTCTAACCTTGTCTTTGCAGGATTTGACAAAAATATCGCACCTTCAGTTGATCCTGTGGTGCCGAGTACTCGACCGTCTGTTGCCGAGAAGAAGCGTGTGCAATTGCCGCCACGGTCATCTCGGTAAGTTTTTGAATCTTGCTTTGTAACGTATCTTCAAATTTTCTAAAAGGCGTGTGATGACTTTGTATTTTGATGCAGGGATGCAGAGGACACTATCCCTGTGGAGGCAGGAGTGGAGTCTTGTCCTTCGACTACTCTTTCTGCTCCCTTGGTTGATTTGTCCGTTGATGATGTCCATGCTTCAAGAAGTAATCCGCTCGGCGGAGGATCCTGCGGTTCCTTCAGGTTCTGGTGGTGTACCCTCCTCGACGTCTACCAGTGGTGTTCTGGCTTTAATTGATGTGGCTAAGGCCAATGAGGCAGGTGCACCAGGTATGTAGTCGGGATACTGGTGTTGTAGTCGTTGTATGGTATTCTGAAATGACTAATGTGTGTCATTTCAGGCACAGCCTTGGGTGCAGCTCGAGAGCCTCATGTTGTAAAGACTGATGAAGGTCCAGTACTCGAGCTTCCGTCGGAGTCGGAGTTTCGAAGAGCTATCCAGAGCTTTCAGGTGTGTTGTTTCTTTTGTCTAATTGTTTTTTGCTGAAAACTTGACGATTTGCTTTTATTTGCAGGATCTATATGACAGAGCTCAAAGGAATGCCCGGGCCCTCCAGAAGAGAAATGACTCTGTGCAACGGCTGGCACAATTGGAGCAAGAGTGTAGCCGTCTTACTGAATCCTTGAAGGTTCATGAGGATGCTGCAAAGTCCTTCGCTATTGAGCGGAGGGATCACGAGGTTTTGCAAGAGAAGTTGGAGAGCCGCTATAAGTCATTGAACAAGAAGTATCAAGGTAGGTACTTGCTACTCTTTGAGTATGTCTGAATGTACTCGAGGTTTTGAACTTGTTGGTTTTTTGCAGAGCTCAAGAGGAAAGAGGCTGTTGCGAGTAGCCAGCTCCTTGATTGGAGGAACGCGCATGACCGAGTAGCTGACGAGGCTAATCGTCTTCGGGCATCACTAGCTGAAGCTCAGGCTGCATGCGAGCATCAGAGAGATAGGAAGAATCAGAATGGAGTTATGCTTGCTATGGCCATGGTAGCCTATAGGGATCATGGCCAGACCATAGGAAGGCTTCGAGGCGAGCTCCAAGAGTTTCCTAATGCTGCTCAAGATTTTGTTAATACCATTGCTCCTCTTGAGGATGACGCAGAGCCCCGTTCACTAGTCGAGTGGTTAAAGACTGCTCCGGGCAAGGTTGCTAGCCTCTGCAAGGCTGTTTGTAAACAAGTCCTTGCGGTGGTCAAGTCTTATTACCCGCAGGTAGATTTGACGGCAGCTGGTGACGACGTTGCTCGAAACTGCACGGAGGAAGCTTATGCGCAATACCTTGAGGAGGCTGAGCCAATTGCTTCGAAGATGTCTGAGTTTGTATCTTTGGAGGAGCCTTAGGCTTGTGTAGCCTTGTAATCTACTGAGTACTCGAGACAATGTGTTGTTTGAAATGAATGCTTGTCCATCCTTTGTTGTTGGGAGCAATTCCGAGTGCTTAGTCGAGTAGTCGCGCGGTTGTCGAGTACTCTGTTCTTTTATTCTTCGAGGGAGGGGGTGCACGGGTGTACTCTACTCTTTTGTCTTTTGTGGCGTGAATGCTTTCACATGGACGGAGTCATAGAGCGTCTTGACTCATCAGTACTTTTGTTGTCACCAGCGAATAGTAACTCCCAAGTGGTTGGTAGTTGTGGCGCTCAGCTATAAATAGACTGCCATGGAGATCGACCCTGATCAGGCTTGAGTAGTGATGGATTGCCTTCGGTTACTGTTATTTGATTGTAGAGAGCCTTCAAAGAGTACTCTGGTGCTAGAAGATTCCTCGTAGGTTAGAGCCACCTTCCCTCCACAGACTCTAGCGCTCGTAGGGATAGCTGCGATGCTAGAAGAATCCTCATAGGAGGGTTCATCGCGTGCCTCATCTTGCAGCTCGTGATCCAGCTAAGTCCAATCTGGAACTCGCGAGTGATGGGTGATGAGTGCCGCGGTCTTTATCCAGCTCTCTTAGAGGTGGAGGTGTGGCATGCAGTGTGGGATGGCTCGCCAAGGCTAGCAAGAGAGTAGCCTTATTTTTTCTCCATTATGCAGCACTCGGGATTCATCGTTGCCACTGTCGAGGTAGCGGCGGTGTAGGAGTTCCTGGTGTTGTTTGGGAGGAGGACCTGGATATCGCTGCGTTTTGTGCAGCTTCCTTGCGTGTGGGCCCTTCCCTTTGTAGTAGTCGGCAGGCCTGTGTGGCTTTGTGATATTGTAAAAGCCTGAGGCTTAAATGCAGACCGCTAGTAGGCAATTGCTTGTAGTCTTTACTGTGCTATTATGTTGTATTTTGAGTACCCTTACTCTATTATGAGTAATCACATGTAACTTCAAAATTTTCTGCTTGAATCAGACTCGGGTAAAAAATTTCTTTGTCCTTTTGAAGTTTTGGGACTCGTACTGAGGCTGGGATGCCTGCTGAGCTTTGACAAAGTGTTGTGTCAAGAGTAGAGCGTCTGTAATCGGTAGTTGGGCTGTCGGCTCCTAGTAGTTGGAATGAGTTTGTTTTTGAGCTGCTTGAGGCAAAGGGTCGATTACGTTTGTCTACTATGGGTAGTAGCGACAGATATGTTCTATATTCCAGGAATTTGGTACTTGTTCTCCTGAAAGTTCTTGTAGTCTGTAAGATCCGGGTCCTGTGACCTTGGATACGATGTAGGGACCTTCCCATGGTGAATTGAGTTTATGCAATCCTGACGTATCCTGGATTCATTTGAGGACCATGTCGCCTAAGTTGAAAGATCGCTCCTTAACATTGCGGTCGTGGTATCGTCTTAACCCATCGAGGTATCTGGCTGATTGAACTAATGCCGCGCATCTTGTTTCTTCTAGACTGTCCAGATCCGTGCGTCTTGTTTCTTCTGCCATTCCTTCATCGTATTGTTCGACTGGAGGAGACTACCACATGACGTCCGCGGGTAAGATAGCTTCTGAGCCATATACCAAAAAATAGGGGGAGAGCCCGGTAGTCTTCCATGGTTGGGTTCGTAGTCCCCACAGAGCATTAGGTAGCTCTTTGAGCCATTTGCCTCCTTTTGTATTGCCAATATCTTGTAGCCTTTTCTTGAGAGCTTTGAGTATCATGCCGTTAGCATGCTCGACTTGTCTATTGGCTCGTGGGTGAGCAACTGAGACGTAGTGGACATCAATTCCACTATTCTCGCAGTACTCCCAGAAGTCATAATTGTTGAAGTTGGATCCCAGGTTTGTGATGATTATGTTTGGAAAACCATAAAGGTGTACGATTTCATCCAAGAAGTTGAGGACTCGGTCTGCCTTGGGGCAAGTGACTGGTTTGACCTCGATCCATTTGGTGAATTTGTCGATGGCCACGAGTGCTCGGTTGAAACCTCCTGGCGCAGTTGGCAATGGTCCTATCATGTCTAGCCCCCAGCAAGTGAAAGGCCATGTTGGAGGGATTGTGACTAATTTGTAGGCAGGGATGTGTTGCTGTTTAGTGAAGAATTGACAGCCTTGGCATTTTTGGACTAACTGTTTCGCATCTGCCAACGCCATGGGCCAGTAGAAGCCTGCTTGGAAAGCCTTGCCTACTATCATTTGTGCAGATGCATGGTTGCCACAGATTTCTTTGTGAATTTCTTCTAGGATTTCTTGGCTATCTTCTCGGGTGACACACTTCATGAGCACCTCTGATGGTGCACTTTTCATGTAGAGCTTATCTCCAACTAGAACGTAGTTTTTTCCTCATCGGGAAACTTGCTCAGCTTGATTTTTGTCAGGTGGTAACTTATGGTCTTTGATGTAGTCGATGAAGGGTGTCCTCCAGTCGACTTCAATCATCATGATTTCCCAAGTAACTTCTGTAGTTTTGACCACTGGTGGTGTAACTTGTTCTGGTATGGACGGTTTATGGAGTTCGTGTACAAAAATTCTTGCTGAAACTTCTGCACGAGTTGAGCCCATTTTTGATAATACGTCAGCAGCTACGTTGTTGTCACGAACGACATGATGAAAATTCCAAGCCTGAAAACTTGTTTTCCAGTTTGCGGACTTCTTTGCAGTAAGCATCCATGTTGTCCTTGTTTCGATCCCATTCGTCATTGACTTGGTTTATAACGACTAGTGAGTCGCCGTATACGAGTAGTCTTTTGATTCCGAGGGAGATTGCAAGACGAAGGCCATGTAGCAGTGCATCGTACTCGGCTTCATTGTTTGAGACTTCCCAAAAGATTTGCAGTACGTATTTGAGTTGGTCTCCTTTTGGGGAAATGAGGAGCACGCCTGCACTAGCTCGTTTGAGTTTGAGGGAACCGTCGAAGTACATTACCCAGTGTTCTGGCTTTTCAACTGGTGTTGGTACTTGGTTTTCAATCCATTCAGCCATGAAGTCAACCAAAGCTTGAGATTTGATAGCTGTCCTTGGTTTGAAGTCCAAGGATAAAGCTCCGAGCTCAACTGCCCATTTGGAAATTCTACCCGTGGCATCTCTATTGTGGAGAATTTCGCCGAGCGGGAAGTCGGTGATGACTGTAATGCTGTGTTCTTGAAAATAGTGTCGCAGCTTCCGTGAAGTGAGCAAAATTGCGTAGAGCAGCTTCTGTATTGGCGGGTACCGAGTTTTGGAGTTAGAGAGTACTTCGCTGACGAAGTATACGGGTCTCTGGACTTTATAAACATGTCCTGGTTCAGACCGTTCGACTACCACTGTGGTGCTGATGACGTGAGTAGTAGACACTATGTATAGGAGCAATTCCTCGTTTGGAGATGGAGCAGTGAGGATTGGTGGTTTTAACAGAAAGTCTTTGAGTTGCGTAATGCTTTGTCTACCTCTTCTGTCCATTTAAACTTGACCTGTCATTTGAGAAGCTTGAAGAAGGGTAGTCCTCCTTCTCTAAGTCTCGAGATGAATTGATTAAGGGCTGCCATGCAGCCCGTGAGTTTCTGCACATCCTTGATGTTGGCAGGTGCGTGCATGTTTGTGATGGCAGATATTTTCTCCGGGTTGGCCTCAATGCCGCGATGGCTAATGAAGAACCCGAGTAATTTGCCGGAAGGTACTCCAAAAACGCATTTGGTAGGGTTAAGCTTCCATCGGAAAGCTCGTAGGCTTGAGAAGGTTTCCTCCAAATCGACGATTAGATCCTCCTGATTTCTTGTTTTGATGACTACGTCGTCCATGTAAGCTTCTACGTTACGATGCAATTGCTTTTTGAAGCACATCTGTATAGCTCGTTGGTAAGTTGCCCCTGCGTTTTTTAGTCCAATTGACATTGTTTTGTAGCAAAAGGCCCCAAATGGAGTTATGAAGGTTGTCTTAGCTTGATCTTCTTCTTTGAGGCTTATCTGATGGTAACCCGAGTAACAGTCGAGAAAGCATAGCAAATCGCACCCAGCGGTAGAGTCGACTACTTGGTCGATCCTGGGTAGTCCAAAGGGGTCCTTTGGTTAGTGTTTGTTGAGGTTCGTGTAATTGATGCACATTCTCCATTCGTTGTTTTTCTTGCGAACGAGTACATGATTGGCTAGCTAGTCAAGGTGAAAGACTTCTTTGATGAACCCTGTTGCGAGTAGTTTGGCTAGCTCTTTTTTGATTGCTTCTCGTCTATCTTGGGCGAACCTGCGGAGGCACTGTCATTCTGGGGTAGATTTGGGATCAACATTTAGAGAGTGCTCAATCAGTTCCTTGGGCACACCAGGCATGTCAGCTGGTTTCCAGGCGAAGATATCGTGGTTTGCCCGAAGAAAACTGATGAGCGTGGTTTCCTATTTAGGGTCTAGTCCTGTTCCAATCAAAGCTGTTTTAGAAGAGTCGCCAGTTTGGAGATCAACTATTTTGAAGTCTTTCTCATTTGTTGGCTTCACCTTTGCTGACCCTGGCTTGTTTTCTGGTATTTTGAGTTCTGTTGGGTGAAGTTTCTTTGAAGCTATGAAAACTTGTTGCATAGGGTTGGGTGCTTGAGAGGTTGCGGCAATCTCAACTGCTTCGGTATCGCACTCGTAGGATCACCGTAAATCTCCTCGTAGCGTTAGTTCTCCCTTGGGTCCTGGCATTTTGACTACCAAGTAAATGTAGTGTGGTATGGCCATAAACTTAGCCAGAGATGGTCTTCCGAGTATGGCATGGTAAGATGTCTGGAAGTTGGCGACTTCAAATCTAATGTACTCGGTTCGGTAGCTAGAGCTGGTCTTCCGAGTGACTGGCAGGACGACTTGTCCTAGCGGTATGGCTATGTTTCCTGGTACGATTCCGTAGAAGGATGAGTCTGTTGGAGTGAGCATGTCCGTGACGTCAAGACACATTTTCCTTAGTGTTTTGGTGAAAATGACGTTGAGTCCGCTTCCGCCATCGATGAGTAATTTTTTCAGTTTTGAGCCTGCAACAACGGGATCGAGTACTAGGGGAAATTGGCCTGGTTCTGAGAATTTTGTCCATTGGTCCCTTCTGCTGAAGGTTATGGGTACCTCTGACCATTTTAGCGGTGTTGGATCTGTTGGTTCGATGGCCATGATTTCCCTAAGTACCAGTTTACTGGACCGCTTGGATGCGGTGCCTAGGATACCGCCAAAAATAACGTTGACTATTTTGGAGGCGGTCTGGAAGTCGCCTTCTCCTTCTTCGTCATTGTGGACCTTGTTTTTGCCTTTTATCTTTTTTCTTGTTGTACTCCTCGGGAGGTGGTGGTGCGGGCAAATCTTGCATTACTCGACGCATGCTGTAGCAGTCTATTGCTGAGTGTTTGCTAGTCGGGTGCCATGGGCACTATTTTTTGAGTAGTTCAGTGAAGCTTGGCCCATCATCGGTTTTGCGGGATCCCTTCTTCCTTGAGTTAGTCATGGAAGCGATGGTGTTGTCGGGTTTTCGTTTGCGATTTTGATTACTCGAAAAGGTGTTTCGAGTATCGCTGTGTCGGTTTCTATCCTGGTCATGGTTGTTGTTGTCGCATCCGCAGTTGCGATGAGAGCCGAACCATTCTCGCTCTTTGTCTTCTTCATCTGCCCATTGTTGCACCATGACTTTGAGATTCTTGACATTGGTTGGTCGTCGTTTGCCAAAGTCCTGGTATGTTCATCGATCATAGAGGCCATTTTGGAAGCACTCGATGACGTCTGTTTCTGAAATATTGACTATAGTGGCTTTCTTTTCGAAGAATCATTGTAAGTAGTCCCATAGTGTTTCTCCTTCTTTCTGTTTTACTTGATTTAGGTCGATCTTGTTGCCTGGTCTAGTTATGGAGCCAGCATAGTTGTTGGTGAAAGCTTTTGTCAAGTCTTCCCAAGAGTCGATGGATCTAGGCTTGAATGACTCCAGCCATGTTAGAGGCGCGGGTTCCATGCATATGGGAAAATGGATGACTTTGGTGTTGTTATTCCCTCCGGCTGCCTGGACTGCTAATGAGTAACATCGGAGCCAATGAATTGGGTCTTGCTTACCATCATACTTAGTGATTCCTGTTGGCTTGAATTTTTCGGGTAATCTTGTCCTCATTACCCAAGTTGTGAAGGCAGGAAAGTGGTTGTAATTGTCGACTTCTCGCTCGCGTTGACTGTTGATTATTTCCCGTAGATCGCTGAAATTTGATACTTCATGATTTTTCTGGACATGGCGAGGACTTTTTGCAGAATTGGTGCAGCTGACCTCTCCAACATCTTTTTGTCGCACTAGAGCTTTGTGTTTGCTCGGTCCTTGGCTATGTTGCCTTGGTTGGTTTACCACTTCGTTGTTATTTCTTTGTGCTTCGTGGAAGCCATTGTTGACTGCAGCACCTCTACTGCCATCTTGATGAGCTGTAATGCAAGGAACAGATGGAATTGGTGATTCCTTATCGAGTAGCTTGTAAGCTTGTTCTGCGAGTTGTGCAATTAGTCCGTTGCCTTGCTGCGCAAGTTGAGCTGTCATTTCGTTGTCTCTGTCTTGAGGTATGAGAGTTGATATAAGGTTGATCGAGGCAATTGCTGCGAGTGGAGTGTTGTGCTCTTGAGCATGTACTGCGTCAAATGCTCTTTCAAGGTTTGTGATGAGAATGTTTGTAGCCAGCATTTGTCGGCGTTCAGCCCGAGTAATATTGCGCATCCTTCTTTGGTTTCTTTGATCAGAAGTTTCATCTTGTGGGGCGTTAGCTGATGACTCATCCTCTGAGACGTTGTCGAGTTGTGCTATCCATCGAGGGGTTCTCTGTTGGCTAATACCCGCGTTGTTATTTTGAGTAATGACAAAGACTTCTCTGTCTGGGTAGTAGCTTCCAGAACTTGATGTTGCGATTTCTGTGGAACTTTCCTCATGGCTTGAAGTGAGTGAGACGCCTTCTTGGTACGGGAGGTTGTCTATATGAGCGACAAGGCGTGACTCGTAGTCGCGGGCGAGGAGAGATGGTCTCCTTCCTGGCCAGTGAATGAATCTGCCTTGTGATGTTGAAGTTATTACCAGACCTTGGGCTGGTCCTGACAGCGGGATCTCTGGGACGTAGTCCGAGTCGGAGTCGTCGCCTTTGTCTTCCCCGTGTTCGAGTTGAGTTCTAGTGAGGTGACCTTGGTAGACTTCGGCTATATTGCGGAGTCTGTATGGGAACCGTTTTGGAGTCAAAGTCGATTTGTGAAGTGACTGGGATCGACTAGTCTGAACTGAGGTCGAGTCCACAACGTAGTCGAACTCGGGGTTGTTGATTTTGAAATTTCGGTTTTTCCTAACTAAATCCTCTATTTTTGGCTGAAAAAAGCTTTCGTCGAGGGATTTCTTCTCCTGGATGTTGATGATTTGGCACTGAAACGATCCATCGCCGTCGGCGATGCAGAGCCAGGATCCAAAAATATAGGTTGCACCTACCCCGAAGGTGAAAGCAGGCTTGGTAAGGACAGGTGCCATTGAACTCGCGCGGGGAAACTCAGCGACTTCCCCTACCTGGTGCACCAGCTGTCGGTGTTTTAGAGCGGCAAACCGCCTAAGCGGTACCCTAGGTGGTCTTTTGTGCGGTAAGGGCCGTCGAGAATCAAGGAGTCAATGGTGACGCAAGGAACACGATTTAGACAGGTTCGGGCCGCTAGATCGTGTAATACCCTACGTCCTGTGTGTTGGTTGTATTGAACTTGGATGAGTTGGAGGAGTTGTCTTTGAGGGGGTCCCTGCTCGCCCTTATATACTCGGGAGGGCAGGGTTACAAGTTTGAATCCTAGTCGGGTACGATTACAGAGTTCCACTCGGTGTAGACTGAGTAGTTTCTATATGCACACCTAACTAGTCCGAGTGGGACACGCTTCTTGCCCCGTAGCCCCCTAGTCTTGATTGTGTCCGAGTACGTCCCTTAGTGGGTCGCTCAGGGCCTACTCATGGGCCTGGGATGCATGCCCGACAGTCATGGCGTAATTGAGGCACCTGTTCAAGCACGTGAGAGAGATCCTATATCGTTCAGGAGTTCTGCGTTGTGAACCCTCTAAGTAGTGTAAGTACTCGTGGCTTCAGCCCTCGAGTACTAATTTCTATACTTGTCAATTTTCTAACTTGTCTTCTCATGCACGAAGAAGTCCATTTGTTTTGCTCCCCTCCTCCTCCACCTGGATCGAATGGCTCTGACGCCGCTCCACGTGTACATACGACTTCCGATGTATAGAGGGTAGTCGAGGAGGAGGAGTCGGAAGGGTTCTCTTCCTTCAGCAGCTCCGACTCAGAGGCTGCTAAAGAGTTCGTGAGCAAGGCCTGACTGTCGGACAAGGCTGGTGTCGGGGATAGATCCTCAGTACCCGCAAGGAAGGAAGAAGGCGGACTTCTACTAGGATTTCTCTGTAATCCTACTAGAACTCATACCGTGTAATCCTACTAGGACTCCTCCTTATAACCGACTAATTATCCCACCCCTGGAGTATATAAAGGAGGGCAGAGGTACCTATATTGGTAGCTTAGAGACAATAGAGAACCCCTTAGAATCACCAAGAGGTTCAACACCAAACAACACCCAAGCGCAGGGCGCAATATACAACACCCCAAACAGGACGTAGGGTATTACGCTACTCTGGCGACCCAAACCTGTATAAATCCGCGTCTTGTGTCTGTGCTTTTACCTTCGAGTTCTAGGTTCGATGATTCCCCACCAACCAATCTACTACCTCGGGTACCCCCTTGGTAGGTTGCTGGGTATAAAACACCGACATCTGACGCGCCAGGTAGGGATGATCGTCGAGGTCATCGGGCAAGCTTGAAGGACCTCATCTTCAAAATCAATTTACTCGACAAGAAGCAAGTCGCCAAGTTCCAATTCGAAGCAGAGTTGAGAAGCTTGGGAAGACAATTGGATCATGGGAAATTCCATCTGCATAAGCCACAAGTCCCTATCCAAGTTAAATCCGACAAGGCAACTCTAAGGATCGCACTGATCAAGATTACAGCTCGCGCGGAAACACCTACAATCGGCAAGCCAATGCTCTAGCGACAACCTCGACTACTTCGACTACTCATCTTGACTAGAAAACTAGTCGAGGATGGACTATTTCAACTACTCATCTTGACTAGAAAACTAGTCGAGAACGGACTACTTCGGCTACTCATCTTGACTAGAAAACTAGTTGAGGACGGACTACTTTGGCTACTCATCTCGACTAGAAAACTAGTCAAGGACGGACTACTTCAGCTACTCATCTCGACTAGAAAACTAGTCCAGGACGGGTTTCACATGCTCGACAACTAGTCGGAATCGACTCCGACTAGTTGGCTTCATCAACAACCGTCGCGGCTCCATCGATGACCGCACGGCTTCAGCGACAATCACCCACAAATCAAGCTAAGTCACTTTTCTAATTATTTTCCGCCTTGTTTTCCGCATGCAGGGCAACACGCTGACAACTTATTTGTGTATGCCTCTTGAACGGGAATTACTCTATAGAGCTACACTTTGCAACCTATTCCTGGGGCATGTTGACCGATAGCCACAAGCTTGGTACACCAAATTACGGAGGCTATGGCCACGGGTTTAATGCACTGAGTTTTGGAGGCACCGCCACGGGTTTGGTACATCGAATTTTGGAGGCAATAGCCACATTTGATGCACTAAATACTAGAGGCTCAAAACGGCTACACCCTAAGGAGGCACAAATCTTATGCGCACAACACGCACTCTACTCGCCGGAGGGCAGCAAAATCTTACGCACAATCATGCAGTCTCTTTTGTCGCAATACCAACTACTCATTTTTGTCTTCTCTTAAGGTCACTAATTTTCTCGAGTAGAACACGCCTGAATTCGTGAAAACCTCGAATCATCTTTCATGCTTAAATGCTAGCACACATACATGAGATAAAGATCTCAGCTATGCAAACGGCAGTGCCCATATGCGTACAAGAGACAAAGATCTCGCCACACAATGGCTACGGTTAAATAGAGATTGAGAGCTTAAACGTAACAGGATAACTACTAAGAGAGAAATATGGCCGAAACAAGAGCATGATACACAACATTTACATTATATTGATCACTGAATAAATTTCAGCAGTTTTCAATATTCTACAAATATGCTACATAATGTATGCATCTTTTCTTTTAGATCAAGCTTCGGTGACGACGCTTCAGGACGCTAAGCGTACCTCCAAAGGCACATCTAGTTCCCAAACTTAGGGGCTAAGCGCCAATTACTACTCGAAAATACTTCCAGTGGCTCCGCTAGTTCCCAAACTTGGAGGCTAAGCGCCAATTACTACTGGAAATACTTCCAATGGCTCCGCTAGCTCCCAGGCTCGGGGGCTAAGCGCCAATTACTACTCGAAGTATCTCCAATGGCTCAGCTAGCTTCCAAGCTTGGGGGCTAAGCGCTAATAAGTATTCAACGTGGCTCCTCCGGCTCACCTGGCGCATAAGCTCGAGGGCTGGACGCCATAAAACTACTCGGATGATAACTTACGTGAAGATTCAAGATCATTGAATTGATTATTCATTCAATCCAAGGCTCGAGGCTAATAAGCTACACCCAACAGTTAATTTTTTTTAAGATGAAAGAAGAAGATTCAAGATTTTATTGACCCTCAGCCTGATTTTTCGATGCAACCTAAGTCTCGGGGGCAACTCCATGTGGAGTGCGACTTTCACCGCCCTCCATATATGAAGATGACAATATCAAGATGATCAAGGCTTAGAACACCATAGCCTCATGGTAACTTTGAGGAACTTTGAAGATTCGACCAGACAAAGTACTCGAAGAGCATTAGAACTACTCGGCAAGGATCTTAAAAGTACTCGAAGACTGCTACATTCGACTATGAAGCGCTCGGGGGCTTGTCCGGGATAGATCCCCAGTACCCGCAAGAAAGGAAGAAGGCGGACTCCTACTAGGATTCCTCTATAATCCTACTAGGACTCATACCGTGTAATCCTACTAGGATTCCTCCTTGTAATCGACTAGTTATCCCGCTCCCTGGAGTATATAAAGGAGGGCAGGGGTACCTAGATTGGTAGCTTAGAGACAACATAGAACCCCTCAGAACCACCAAGAGGTTCAATACCAAACAACACCCAAGTGCAAGTCACAATATCCAACACCATAAACAGGACGTAGGGTATTACACTACTCTGGCGGTCAGAACCTATATAAATCTGTGTCTTGTGTCCATGCTTTTACCTTTGAGTTTCAGGTCCAGCGATTCCCCACCAACCAATCTACTACCTCGGGTACCCCCTTGGTAGGTTGCGGGGTATAAAACACCGACAGCTGGGTCTTCTTCTGGGACATCTAAGCGTGAAGCTGAAGATGACTTGGAAGCCAGTCTAGTGCTGTCGTTGAAGAAGAGGCGCACTGTCGCTGCAAAGCATGTGATGAAAAAGCTGCTCACCACTGAGGATGTCCCTCCTCCGGTAATCACATTTGAAGAAGGACAAGATCCTGAGGATCAAGTAGTCATAAGTAATTTCCTTACCGCCATGTCTTAATCAATATGACATTGGCGGATTGCAGGTAGTCAGGAGGAGACAGACGCAGAGAAGACGACTATAGAAGTCATGCAACAGGAGCTGCCAGTGATCAAGGAGGTCATCGATCTTGATGGTGCAAGGAGCCTCACGTCGCTAGGGCCAACCCCGTCAGTGCGCAAAAAACCCAAGAGGTGGAGATAGAAGCTAAGGCTTGCAAGGATCAAGCTGCGATCCAGCAGGCCATGCTAAAGAAGATGTCGCCCATAACTAAGCCCATGAGCCTGGCAGGAGAGCCCTCTTTGAAGATAAAAAGGTCTACAAAGTAAGTTCTAGAGTGTGATACGATTACCGATTGTGACGTGATTTTTGCCTTGTAGTGTGTCTTGATACTTGTCATTTTCAGGAAATCTACCAGTGTGGACAATGGAGGCTGAGCCTGAACTCTACAACTGATGCCAGTAGCCGCTCGGCCCAAGACCTCGTCCTGACACCTACAATTCCACCGCTAGAGGTGCAGCGTGCGCCGGAAGTAGCTCCATGTGTTGTATCCCTTGCTGCTACACATATGCATGATGTTATTGCATCACTGAATGTCACTTTAGTGCCAACCCCTGAGCTGCTAGTAGCTGAGCCCATCGCGGCGACTACTTCTAGTGTGGTGGCTATGTTTGTAGCCCCAGAGTCGGAGGCGGAGACCGAGGTGGCAGAGGTGACTATTTCTGGAGTCATGGCTACCCGTGTAGCCCCCGAGCCAGAAGTAGAGACTGAAGCCACTGGAGCCCTCCAAGTTTTGGTGTCCATCCTGCCTTCTGAGGCGGGTCCGTCATCTAGCTGTGTGTTGGTTCCTCTTTGTGCGCCAATCACTGAACAGCATGAGGAACCTTGGATACTTGAGGTGGTGAATCTAGAGGATATCCAACTCCTTGCTAACCCTTTGACCACCATAAAGATAGAGGCCACGATCAAGGAGATGCACCGCCATATAGGTGAATACATAGTGGTAAGTTTCTCCTCTGCTTTTTGTCTTCAACTTGAAATCAGTACTCATTCCTTATATGAGTACTTACTCTGTCTTGTAGGATTTGATTAATCGCTCCCGCCAGAAGTTGGTGATGCTCTAAGGCTATGGAAACACTATAATGCGGGTTGAAGCGCTTGAATGCGAGTTGACCAAGGAGCAGCAGTACTCCTCCCATCTACTAATGAAGTATGATGGCCAAGCTGTCGAGTACCGCAGTCTCATCCAAAAAGCTGTGGAGGAGAAAGATCGCCTCCGGAAGCGCAACAAGATGTTGAAGCATCAGTTCGAAGGTCACTTTGTTTTCTCTTGCTGGTCTTTGAGCAACAATTGACCTTGCTGATACTAAATCATGTCTTGTATTGTTCTTGCAGCGCTCAAGAAGGACAAGGAAGATCTCCAAGGCCGGGTGACTGGCTGGCAGACCTCGAACTATAGAGTGACGGAGCAACATGATAAGTTATCCGCTCTGTACGAGAATCTGGAGAACCACTTGGAGAAGGAGCGTAAGATGCGTGCTGATGGAGAAGTTGACCTGGTGATCGCCTTGAAGAACATCCAAGAGCGTGAGGCTGAGTTGGCAGCCACCAAGCTTGCTTTGAAGGAGCTGATAGAAGCCACTCAGCCAATTGCTGACATGGTGGAGCCCCTGGCGGAAGGCATGGAGCCCCGCCCACTGGTGGAGATACTCAAGGAGGTGCATGCAAAGGTCACCGACTACATCCAGAAGATGGCAGAGTCGGTCTCAAAGCGGTTACTCGCCATTGTGAAATCCTTCTACCCTCAAGCGAACCTTGCTCGAGTTGTGGAGAGGATAGCACAAGACTGTTCTGATGAACAGTTCTAGCAGTACCTGCAAGAGGTGGCTCCTATTGCCAATGAGGTAGTTGGTGAGATAGACCTTGAGTAGTTGTATGTAAAAGAGTAGATATCAGGATCAAATGTAACATAAACATGATAGGAATCAAAAATGTAAATTAATTGATGTCTTATTGCAAATTTCATTACTGTCAACTTGTTTGGAAATGTTGTTTAGTGCATCTCCCTAACTACCCTGATAAATGCTCGTACAATAGTCGTGAGTGTCCACGCACAAGGCTACTCTTGTGAGCCTCTTCAGATACATAGTGTAGAGTACTTCTAGGATGCGACCCTTTTTTGTAGAGTGCTAGTACTCGGGTATATGGGAAGTCAGACTCTTTAGGCGAGTAGACACTTCAGGACTTCGTCAGCTGGAGCCTATTTTTGCAACATCTCTAGGTTGTTCAGATGTTGTGCTCCCAAAAACCTAGAACTACAAACTTGTTATTACAAGCTACGACTAGATAGACTTGTGTAGATAAGAACTCGGGTAGTATAAATGACTCCCAAAATACTGACGACTTTTTTTCTGAAGGCCGCCAATGGAAAGACTTGTCCAAGGAGCTGACAAGCTCACAATTTTTGTGCGCAGGCTTGTCTTTGCAAGTTGCTGCTGGACAATTTCGTCCAACGAGTTGAATAACTTGAAAAATGTGTATGCAAACTTGTTATTACAAGCTGCATGTGGACAATTTTGTCCAACGTGTTGAATAACTCAAAAATATATTTTGCAGACTTGTGACGACAAGCCGTGAGTTTTGGGCAATAGTACCCGGGAAGCTGAATGGCTCCACGAACTTGCTTTTGCAAATCGCAAATAGGTAGAAATAGGTAGTCATTTTATGACAAAAATAAATCTACTTTATTAAATTGTAATTGTACAACTGAGGCCGAGGGCCAATTTACATGAATATGTAAACTATGGGTAGAATCAACAAAGGTGCTTGATGTTCCACAAGTTATCGACTTCTTCGCCAAAGAGAGTTTGTAGCTTATACGGCTCAGGTCCATTGACCTTGGAGATGATGAAAGGACCTCTCATGGCAAATTCAGCTTGTGCAGCCACTTGGTGTCTTGAATACACTTGAGGACCATGTCGCCTATGTTGATCGAACGTTCTTTGATGTTGCAATCGTGATAGCGGCGAATTCCTTCAAGGTATCTTGCTGATTGGATGAGTGCTGCACAACGAGCTTCTTCATGGCTATCTAAGTCTTGACACCTTGCTTCTTCTGTCGTGCCCTCCTCGTACTGCTCGACTACTAGAGATTTCCACATGATGTTGGCAGGAAGGACAGCTCCTGATCCGTAGACCAGGAAGTAGGGTGGGTACCCTGTAGGCTTACACAGCTATGTGCGAAACCCCTAGAGGACATTGCGTAGCTCCTTGAGGCACTTGCCTCCTTTGGTGTTTCCAATATCGTGGTCTTTTCTTGAGAGCCTCAAGTAACATCCTGTTGGTGTGCTCAACCTGGTTGTTAGCCCGCTGATGAGAGATAGAGACGTACTAGACGTCAATCCCGCTATTCTCACAGTACTCCAAGAACTCGTGATTGTTAAAATTTGAGCCTAGGTTTGTGATGATGCGACTAGGGAAGCTGTAGTGATGGACAATTTCATCGAGGAAATTGAGTACTCTGTCTGCCTTAGGGCAGGTTACTAACTTCACCTTGATCCACTTGGTGAACTTGTCGATCACCATGAGTACTCGGTTGAAGCCCCCAGGCACCATAGGCAGAGGTCCAATCATGTCTAGTCCCCAGCATGCGATGGGCCAAGAGGGTGGTATGGTGATCAACTTGTAGGTAGGGACGTATTGTTACTTAGTGAAGAATTGATACCCTTGGCATCAGTGGACTAGTTCTTTAGCGTCAGCGAGAGCTGTAGGCCAATAGAATCCTGCTCTGAAAGCCTTGCCCCTGATCGTTCTTGAGGATGCGTGGTTGCCACAGATGCCTTTGTGGATTTTCTCCAGTATGTCCTTGCCATCTTGCCATGAGACGCACTTCATGAGTACTCCTGATGATGCACCTCATCTGTAGAGCTTGTCCCTGACTAGAACGTAGTTCTTGCCGCACCGTGAGATTTGCACTACTTCTATTTTGTTTGGAGGTAACTTGTACTCCTTGATGTAGTTCGATGAAGGGGGTTCTCTAGTCTACATCGATCATCATAACCTCCCGGTCTGGCGCATCGTGGCCTCGATCGATGGTTTTTGATGGTGCCAGCTCCATTGAGGATGGCTTATATAGCTCATGGACGAAGACCCCAGCTGGGACTTGAGCATGAGTAGATCCGAGCTTGGATAAGACGTCTGTGGCTACGTTGTTATCACGAGCCACATGATGGAACTCCAGACCAGAGAACATGTTCTCTAGATTGCGTACTTCGAGGTAGTACGCATTCATGTTGTCCTTGTGGTGATCCCATTCGTCGTTGATTTGATTGATGACCACCAGTGAGTCACAGTAGACCAACAATTGCTTGATTCCTAGCGAGACTGCCAAGCAGAGCCCATGCAGAAGCGCTTCATATTCAGCTTCATTGTTGGACACCTCCCAAAAAATTTGTAGAACATATTTGAGTTGTTCGCCTTTGGGAGAGATTAAGAGTACTCTTGCGCCGACGCCCTCGAGCTTGAGTGATCCATTAAAGTACATGACCCAATGCTCTGGGCACTCTACTGGCGTTGGTACTTGATTTTCCCAGCACTCTGCCATGAAATCGATTAGTGCTTGTGACTTAATGGTAGTCCTTGACTTGAATTCCAAGGATAATGCTCCGAGTTCTACTACCTACATGGAGATTCTTCCTATCACATCTCGATTGTGGAGGATTTATCCTAAGGGGAAGTCTGTGGTGACGGAGATATTGTGTTCTTGGAAGTAGTGTCGTACCTTCCACGAGGTGAGTAGTATCGCATATAGCAGCTTTTGAACTAGCGGGTACCTGGTTTTGGAATCTGACAACACCTCACTAATGAAGTAGATGGGCCTCTGTACTTTGTATACATGGCTTGGTTCTGGTCTTTCAACCACGATCGCCGTGCTGACAACATTGGTAGTCGCGGCAATGTAGAGTAGCAAGTCTTCATTAGGATTAAGCGTCGTGAGGACCGGTGTTTTTGATAATAAGTCCTTCAACTATTGAAGGGCTTGATCCACCTCCTCAGTCCACTGGAATTTATCCTGCCACTAGAGTAGTTTGAAGAAGGGTAGTCCTCTTTCTCCAAGCCTTGAGATGAATCTGTTGAGGGTCGTCGTGCATCCAGTCAGCTTCTGGACGTCCTTGATGCAAGATGGAGTGTGCAAATTGGTGATGGTGGAGATCTTCTTGGGGTTAGCTTCAATCCCTCGGTGACTGATGATGAACCCAAGTAGTTTTCCGGAGGGTACACCGAACACGCACTTTGTTGGGTTCAGCTTCCACCTGAACTCTCACAAGCTTGCAAAAGTTTCTTCCAGATCCGTAATCAAGTCGTCAGGATTTCTAGTCTTTACGACCACGTCATCCATGTACACCTCTATGTTGCGGTGTAGTTGCTTCTTGAAGCACTCCTGGATTGCCCATTGATAGGTGGCGCCTACATTCTTCAACCCAAATGACATTGTAGTGTAGCAGAATGCTCCGTACAAGGTGATGAATGCATTCTTCATTTGGTCTTATTCCTTGAGGGTTGTCTTGTGATACCCCGAGTAGCAATCAAGGAAATAAAGTAGAGCACATCCAGCCATCGAGTCGATGACTTGATCAATCCTAGAGAGCCCGAAGGGATCCTTTGGACAGTGCTTGTTGAGGTCCATGTAGTTGACACACATCCTCCACTCGTTGTTGTTTTTGTTCCACACCATGACGGGATTGGCCAGCCACTCTGGATGATAGAGTTCTTTTCTGAAGCCAGCCGCGAGTAGTTTGGCCAACTCTTTTTTAATTGCTTCTCTTCTATCTTGGGCAAACGAGCGTAGTCGTTGTCATTTTGGCGTAGCTTTAGGATCCACATTTAGTGAGTCCTCGATCAACTCCCTAGGAACCCCCAGCATATCTGATGGCTTCCATGCTAAGATGTCTCGGTTGGCCTGGAGGAAGCTGACGAGCACGTCTTCCTATTTGGGGTCCAACCCTAAGCCAATCAGGGTTGTCTTGGAGTTATCACTAGTCTCAAGGTTAATGGCTTTGATATTGACTTCACTTGCTGACTTGACCTTGGTTGCCCCCGACCTCTTCCGCTCGTACCTTCGTTCACCTCCACGTTGTCTCCATCTGTAAGAAGTTCCATATCTTCGAGGATGTCAAGACAGAGATCTGCTATGGACAGGTTTTCATCTACCCCCAGGACCAGGCAGATGTTCTAGCCAAGGCTTACAAAGACCGGAGGGAGACTGCCTGGTTGTCTAAGTGGTTCTACATGACCGTTCCAATGAACTCCCGCATGAAGTCCACCTGCGATAAGCCCAAGCTTGTCTAGCAGCCTTCCTTCCCGGTGGTTGATGCCCTTCGAGTGAGGGTGGCCCTGGTAGGAACCATTGTGCAGCACTTCTCCATGCAGGACTTGGTGGATGAGTGTGGCGGAACCACCTCGGATTAGCTTGATTAAGCAAGGTTAAGTCGCCTAACATGCGACACTTCTACTTAAACCGAGCTAACACGGGGTGCCGTCGGATTTCATCCGATTTAACCACTTAACAGGATCGAGTCTAGCAAACCCACATGAAGGTGAGCGGTTACAGAGAATACAACGAGTCCACTGAGTTAAGCAAGTCTTACTCGATTAGTTCGGCCATAAAAATTTACATCAGAGTTTTATCACAAAAGAACAACAGAGAAAACACTAGCGGAAGACTTCGTCGGGGTCGGATGTCTGGGCGAGGCCAACCAGAACATCACTGAGTCCTCTCCTCGCCGTCCGAGGAGGGGTCCCACTCGACCGTCCAGCCTGGCGGGAGCTGGGGCGGCCAAGCACCAACCAGAGAGGGGTCGGGAACAACAACTTCACCTGAAAAACAGGAGCCACAACAAGGCTGAGCTACTAAGCTCAACAAGACTTAACCGATAGGAGTAAGGACTACTCCTCCTTCTAGACATGCAAGCTTTTTGGCTGAGGGGTTTGTTTGCCAAAAGCACTAGTAACCTAAATTCAAGTTTTAGCTCCGGTTCTAGGTTCATTTACCAGTCTAGGTTGTGCAACCTATTCTAAGCAATCATGGAGCCAAACAAGATGTGTAGAAACAACAACAACATTTCCATCATTAGATTCCTCATTTACTCAGGGTGACATAGCGATCAAGAAATCTCAAGCTGTGAGAGGCAGACGAATCGATTCGAGTTCTTTAACCATGCATGGTGAACCTAGCCTCACGACATCCGCGCACCCGGAGGTTGCTTCCTGTGTCGGCCTTCCCCATCAATCCCCTAACCCGTGTCGGGCCCATTTCCTTTGGTGCAAGGTTCCACAGACCCGGCCTCTGCCGTCCTGTGACCACGCTTGCCACCACGTGCGACAACCAGCAGGGGAAACTCCGTTCCAAGAACAATGGGGCGACCGCTCACGTCTAGGTTCAATCAGGTACTAGGCTTCCTCATCCCATACTAAGTATAAGGCTAGTACTTTCAAACACTTGATCACGAACACCACCACTGTCGGGCCTAAGCAAGTTTTTATAGACAGACGGGGCGACCATCCGACCACCAAAAAGTTACCAAACCCTGCCCCGTCCATCGTCCTTATAGTTGTAACAGGAGAGTAAAACATGCAACTCCTACAACTCGCGAGTGACAGGAGATCACTCGGCTTTTACCGTCTCCTATTTAAGCAATGCAACTACTCGGTCCAACAGCTAGTGCTCATATCATGGGTTACTTAAGTCATGCATCTAGGGTTTCACACAACTCCTATATGTAAATGCACAAGCATGCTATACGGAAGGCATGCGCAAGTTTGGCAAAACACGTAGGATTTCATGCAACCGGGGCTTGCCTGCAAGCAAAGGGGACGGAAGCTGCTCGACTTCTGGGGCGACTTCGGCTTCCGCGGGCAGGAACTCGGCTAAAGCTTCTTCTTCGGGCGCCGGGTGCAACTCGTAGAAGCCGTCGGCGAGGTGCAGCTCTACACGAATGCAATGCAAGGGTTAGCTTAGACGGTTATTTCAACAGCGACACTGGCTCGCCTGAGCCCAGAAACTTGCGACAAAGAGCAGGAGGTTATGGCGGTGACGCCAGCGATCATTGCGCTATACCGTCAGGGCGGCGTAGGCGCGGGTAGACCGGTGGTTGGGATTTGGCGGAAAGCGGGCGTCGTCGTGCGGAAGAGGTGATAGAAGCGACCGGTTAAACGGCGCTAGAATCGAGGGCGCACAGGTGAGAAGACAGGCGGACGCGGGCGCGGGGGAGAGCGCGGAACAACAGATTGTCCGGCGGCTTCTGACAGAGCGGGGAAAGGAACTGTCGCGGCCGCGGTCGGGGTTGGCGGTGGAGGAATCGTCGTGTAGTGACGACCGGGCGGCGCAACTGTTGCTGAAAGGGACGGAAAAGACGGGCGACATCGGGCTCTGGGGCCGGGATCTGGTGGCGTGATGATGGGCGCGGGAGACGAGGTTCTGCAGAAAGGGTGCAGAGGGCTTCCGCTGCCATTGGGGAAAAGGGGCGCGGGAACCCACTCTGTTGCTTGCCGGAGACAAAACTGGGCGATGGCGTCGGAGAAGACGAGCCACGCGGCAGGAAGACTCTGAGGCGGCCATGCAACTCGAGTGCGGCTGGCGCGGGGGATCTGGAAAAAGATCTCGCGGGTCCACCGTGGGATAGATCGGACGGGTGAGGAAGATCAGCAAGATCCGACGGCGGGCGGAGCTCGCCGGGGTCGGGAGAGGAACGAAGCAGGAAGGGGTCGGATCCGGGGGTCGGAACTGGCGGAAGAACTGGGCACTTAGGCGCGGTCAAACAAAAAAGCTGACTAAGGTTAAGGGCTGAGATCAAAACCTAACTGGGAAAGGTTAGGGGTCGGTCGTTACAGCCTACCCCTCTTAAAAAGAATCTCGTCCCGAGATTCAAAGATCAAGGGTGTGCTGTTCTTACCTCCTTGATGGGATAGAAAACCGGGGAAACGCTTGTTCAGATACTCTTCCGTTTCCCATGTTGCTTCATCTTCGGTGTGGTTCCTCCAGAGGATCTTGTACATCTTTACCACTTGGCGTCGAGTGTGCCTTTCCTTTTGGTCAAGAACTCGATCTGGGTACTCAGCGTAGGTCAGGTCGGGCTCTACTGGAAGCTGTTCTTGCTCTACGATCTCTGTTGGAACTCGGGCACATTTCTTCAGTTGAGATACATGGAATACATCATGTATGGCTGATAGCTGTTCTGGAAGTTGGATCCGGTAAGCAACGGGTCCACATCGCTCCAAAATCTCATAAGGGCCAACATAGCGGGGAGCTAGCTTGCCTTTTATTCCAAACCGTTGCGCTCCTTTGGTTGGGGAGACTCGAAGGTACACATGATCACCAAGGTCGAACTGCAGGGGTCTTCTCCGCTGGTCGGAGTAACTCTTCTGTCGCGATTGGGCAGTCTTGAGATTTGCTTGAATTACCTTCACTTGCTCTTCGGCTTCTGCCACTAAGTCAGGGCCATAAACCTGTCTCTCCCCTGGCTGGGACCAGTTCAAGGGTGTCCTGCATCTCCGGCCGTACAGGGCCTCAAACGGTGCCATCTTCAAACTGGCCTGATAGCTGTTATTGTAGGAGAACTCTGCTAAGGGCAGGCACTTGTCCCAACTTTTATCGTAGTGGATAACACAAGCTCTTAACATGTCTTCGAGGATCTGATTTACTCTCTCAGTTTGGCCATCGGTTTGGGGATGATACGTTGAGCTTCGGATGAGCTTGGTGCCCATGGATGCTTGTAATTGCTCCCAAAAACGGGCTACAAACTGAACTCCTCGATCAGAGATGATGGTCTTGGGTACACCATGTAGGGAAACGATACAGTCGAGGTACAACTCTGCATATTGCTTGACTGTGTAGGTGGTACGAACAGGAAAGAAATGTGCCGTCTTGGTCAGACGGTCCACTATAACCCAGATGGAATCATACCGTTGAGTTGTAAGGGGTAACCCAACTATGAAGTCCATGCTGATGTCTTCCCATTTCCAAGAGGGAATAGGTAGCGGCTGCAAGGTTCCTGCTACCTTCAAGTGACTGGCCTTGACACGTTGACAGGTGTCACATTCTGAAACGTAACGAGCTATCTCCGGTTTCATCCCACTCCACCAAAAGGTCTGACGGAGATCATGGTACATCTTGTTGCTACCAGGATGATTTATTGTGTGTGATCGGAGATGATAGAAAATCCAATTAGGATTTTGATATAAACACACATATGCAATCATCGAGGGTGGGAGTAACCCTTTCGAGGAAGGAACTCACCTAGTTGGTTGTAACACAATCAACCTAATTGTTTCAAGTCATGGAGTGACTTGATGAGTTGTACACAACATATGTTGTGATTTAGATTCTAAACACAAAGTCTACGGAGACTTGTATATCTGAATCTATTAAATTTACAAGATCTGCCAATGATCAAATGTATAAGAACATAATTTTCACACATACCAAGGGTATATATGCTAGCTAGGTTTCTACGTGAAACCATATGTTACAAGCTCTTGCTATCTCACCACCTTGCTTCCGTAAAGAAAGCATTATGAGAGTAATACATTACTCAATCATTGTTTAGCGAGAGCAATTCTCCTCAATTGCCACCTTTGATTTGACCCAAAATGAGTGTAGAAACACTATTGCCTAGAACTTTTGGTCTAGATCCTGTAGGTGCACGGCAATCTGAGATGGAGAAATGTCGACATTTGTAGACTTTGTATGATTGATTCAATAGAACCAATGTTGCTTGTGAAAATATTAACCCTTCAACTCTATGTCAATTCCCACAACAACAAAGTTAGGACGTTCCAATGATCCAGTGCTTGAATATGTGTACATGTATGATGGTCTTTTGGATGTGGAACATCCATAGGCTTTGGATAGTGAATATCCATAAGGTGTCAATCAACTCGATGTTGATTAGCATTTACTCCTTCGTTTCCACATAAGCTTGAAAGAAGCTATATCTCTTGTGACCATACTTCTCCCCCTCTTATTGGGAGTTGAGTAGTTTTAAAATAGCTACCTCCACTCTTTCTGGCACAAGATTGGAAATCAGATGACACCTTTAGTGAGTAAATGCATTTGGCAGATTATTTGCAACGGTTTGCAAACATAAGAATCTGAACTAATAGTCCAGATTCTTCGGTACATGGATACTTGTGAGGGGGGAATGTCAACATGTAACCTTCACTCCTTATTTATAGCATTCTATGTGTGGTATAAATCTCCCCCTAATGCCTGGAATCATCCTCAAAGTGATCAACATATGAGCTATGAATAAATCCCCTATAGACGATCTGAGGTATGCTATGAATGACGGATATTGATACCTCTAAGATCTCCAATGCCCATGAATGTATGCTGAGGTGGTTATATTAGTATGTGCAAGATATAATCAACACGCAGGTGGGATAAAAATTTGACTAAAAGTCATCCACATACTTAGACTGCAACGGAGGGAGCCGTATAATTGTAGTTTGATGAATTTGAAATGAATGTGATGTGCACGTCTGCATTCCACCAACTGATGTTAGTAATTTACAATTCTATTTTGGCCATGCAAACAGTGTGATTCTCTCGATGGAGATTCAACTAGACCATTATGGACATAAGGTACTTAAAATTATAGTTCCCAAGTGCCAAACAATTCCATGTTAATGGATGTGATCTCGCATCCAGGATCATTTGCTCAAAAATTGAAACATTTAAGAAAAGACTTTGGCAAAATTTGTATCACCTCAAGGGAGACACATGGGACTATATTATGCATCAATGTGCATTATAAAGTACCTAGTTCATCCACACAATGGTTGAATAGAGACACATGCATATTCTTGAAAAAGAAATTGGATGCTCATTTTCAAATTCTAAGGTAAGAGGATCTTAAATTCAGTTCCCTTATTGTGCATGTAATGTGCATCAAATATGATGCTGTGACCAATAGAATTGATAATAATTTTCTCATCATCCTAAGGTAGAATGACCAGGTAATTATGCCAAATCTTTATTTCACCAAGAAAGAAAATTATTTTGTACGCAATATATGATATGGGATTGATGTATGTATAATACATCTTAGATGATATGGAAGAAGTTGCCACAAGTATTTAGTTTTTATATCCATTGTACCGAGTGCTAATTCACATCATTACTCTAAGTAATGGGTTTTGATACGGAAACCAAACAAGGTAGCATGAAAACACATAAGAGCATTTGTAGAATTCGGATACATGAGTGTATCAACGAATGATATTAAAATACCTGTAGGGAGAGCGTAATCTCCTATACTTGTGTTAGTGGTGTGATGCCCACTAATCAAAATTTCTTCACCATCTGGTTTAAATCCCAAATGATTCTATTATAAGTAAGCAAAACTCATATAGAATATGAGCATCATGTATGAAGTACATGATATTTTTAGACAAAGGCATAATATTTTCAAGAAGTGGAGATGCAATAGGTCTCACATGTTGAAATAAGCTTCAAAATTTCTCTCCTTAAACTTGCACTTCTCCAATGATTTGGATATATAATTTAGCCAAAATATTTGAGAACACTGTATGGAGTGATCGATGATTTGTCACATCATCATAGTCATTATCTCAAATGGTTGCAATCTCTTTAGATCCATTATGCTTCTACATGTCATATGACAAGTGAAACTTGTAAAACTGTCCAAAACTTAGAAGTCATGGTAAATGAATGTGCAGGCATTCATTTATATTTTAGACAGTAATACTTTCTTTGTTGATCATTCCATGAAGGAGCACAAAGAATAAGTGGATCCTGTTCCATTAAGATTTCATAGGAAAGGAGATGCAACAAAAATGTAAAGTTACACAACAGTCAACTGTACAAATGGCTGAGCATTTCGATTGGATATTAGCTACAGTGGCTTTACAACCATTAGCCCTCACCAGTGGGGTAATAAGTCCCATCCAATGCAAGTTTGGAGAAAATTTTATCTTGAAAATATGAGCCATGTCCTACAGGAATTAATCATGTATAAAATGAATTTACTCAGAGAGTAAATTACGTAGCATGAAAATTTGCCAATTTTGGTATCAAGGTGATACTTGATTTTGGATTGACCATTCTAGATAGGTGACGAAGTCGCTGCTACTATTTTGGGAATATATGATGCAAGATCATTGCCAAAATATAGTCTCTGTGATATGATAGAAGTGTGATATGATAGAAGGTAAATCACCAAAAATATACATTATTTTATGCTATTTATTGAATTTGCATCTTTTTAGGGAATTATGGTACAATTCTCTATATTCTTTGTGCAATGGATGTTCACCTTCTGTTGCGTTCGCACTTACCAAATGAGTTCATTGGATTACTAGAAGTATATCCATTAAAATGTTGGTATTCTAAATATTACTCAAATACTATGACCCTTAGGGATAAGCTCCGTACCAAATTTGGTACTAGTGATGATGCTTTAAAAGAAGATCATCATGCTTTTCAACCTAAGTCAATGTATGAATGAGTCGAGAATAATACTGGTAATTTTGCCAACTGCAACTTGGAGCAAATATTTTGAGCAACAAGATTTGTAATGTATAACAATGTTAAAATCCTGGAGACATACATGGTTCAACTCATAATTAGCATTAAGCCATATGAGTTCCTTTTATTGTTCATAGTACTTTGTTAAGAGCAAGGCAAAAAGTATGTCAGTTTATTTCCAATAGGTATTCATGCTAGAACTCCTTATGGAAATAGAACCGCAATAGAAAGAGATTGCCATACTTCATCCTAACTAGGAGCAGATGATCGCCATTTAGGGGCTCACTCATTGCTACCAAATAGTCCATGAGATGCAAAGTTATTTGGAGGTCATTTTTCATAACCATAGGTTTCATTAATTTACACGTCGGTAAATTAAGAATCACTAAGGTAATATTGTAATCATGATGCAAAAATAATCCCAAATCCATATCTTGTGGGTTGGAAAATTGGAAGTAATCACACACAGTGTGAACCTTGACAATAATATCATCGTCAATGTTGGTATACACTTTGTAGATAATCTCCATGTATTTAAACATTAGAGTAGATTTCTCAGTAGTAGGCAAAATAAATTGCTGCTATAGGCATGGTCTCTGGGCTAACAAATTCTAGAAGAATGAGTTGCAGCCAATGCCTAAGGCTCTGCTACCCTGTGTATAGCCGTTTGACAATAAATAATGGTAATGAAAGATCAGTTTACAAATTCCAAACATTTACTGAGGAGAACACTTTGTAGGTAATCATCAAATCAAGATGTAGACCTCTCAATAATGGGCAAATATATCGCTGAAATAGACATGGTCTCTGGGCTAATATATTCAAAGTAAACATACTGCAGCCGATGTCTAAGATTCCATCACCTTGTATTCCATTCCCAAATAAATTATTTAAGATATGTATTGACTATTTTGCATTGAATCCATCATTAATTAAGTAATACTTAATTAAGAGGATTTCATATGTTAAAATGCAATTTATTTAAATTATCAAATTAACAAGATTGATAAAATTTCTAGTCTAGAAATTAATGCATAGGAGTATAAATACTCTACTATACAAATACTATTAAAGTAAGGTACTAAAACAGAATTATAGACTCTAAAAATTCTATTAAAATTTCAGCGCAAAAATTACTAGGAATCACGAGGGTAAATGTAAATTGCTGCTGAATAAATAAAAGAACAAGGTATTTGCTGCTCGGCCCATGAAATTCCGAATTTAGCCGGACAGACATTCGGTCCAAGGGCCCATGCAGGATGGACGCGCTGGAAACAGACCGCAATCTGGGCCTCAATCCGGCCCAAAAACTGCCCTGCCCACAGCGCATAAAGGGGGAACAGTAGGTTGCCCTAACCGCCGCCGCACCCTTCAGCCACGGCGAGTAGGCCACCGCCGCCGCCGCCACGCCGCTGACACCACCTGCCGCTCCATCTCCTCCTCATTGCTTCTCTTCTACCGCGTTGCCATGGGAGAGCCAGCAGGCGAGTGAGTGCCGCAGCCGCAGCCGCAAGGAGCGCCGCCGCTGCCACTGCCAAGTATACCGGCCGGGACCGACGCTCTCGGTCTGCCGCTTCAGCTGCGATGCCGCCGTCTCCGCAGCCGTTGGGGTGCGGGCGGTTGGGCTTCGCCGAATCGCTGGCGTTGAGGCCGGCTACTGCCGTCCTCGGTGTGGGCGGGCACCGTCAGAGGGGGGCCCGCCACCTGACGCTGCTCTGGAAAGAGCCGCGGCCGTGGCCTATGGGCAGGTGTCCTGGCTGCTGCCACTTTCGAAGCACGGAAGGGCGTGGATGTGCCGATTTGTCGGTGATTTTTCTACCCTTGGCAATAGCGCGGGGTGCTTATCCTTAGTCCGATTATCCTTAGTCCGATTTCTTGAACATAGAATATTTAGATATTAATTAGAAGTATTAAATTTAATTAATCTATGATTAATTTGAATTAAAGTATGATAAATTGTGCAATTCGAATTCGATTGTACGCGTATTCGACCTGAATCATTCATAGTTGCATGGCGACCCGATTCAATCCATTCATCATGGGTGGCTCAATAAATCCATGTAAACTATCTAAACCCCACCCATGCATAGATCGGCCTACCACCGATGGGCCACGGCACGTCTAGGAAAGAGAGCTTCACGTGGCAACCTCCGGGCTCGGCACCACTCCAGAGTCGGGACACATAAGCCGATAAGCGCTAGGCGCCGCAGCCCATGGATCATGGCAGATCGGTGAGCTTGTCGGAGTGTTCAATCTGTGCTCAGGTTCTTTTTTTTCTTTCTTTCAAATAACTGCTATTGTATCCCATCCTATCGTGCTCTTATTCTGGTGCGCTACAGCTGCCGATGACTCGTGGGCCGTACGCGTCATACGTGTGGCTCTCCCAGGTTAGCTCGCATCATACGTGTGTGAGCTGCCTTGCGTCTACTTCACGCACAGAAACGGTCAACCGGCCGGCGCTAGCTTGGCGCGTGTACATGAGTGTCGTACTTGCCTCCCCAAGAAATCGAGGACAGCAGAGGAGACAGCCTCGTCCAATCCACGTGCTTTGGCCGCACTTCGTGCTCCCATATTAAACAATTATTCCTCGCCTCATGTACTTCTCCGTCCAATTTCAATATTTCCCTGTCCTAATATTCTTTTTATAATTATTTGGAGGGTTGCTTTTGCATTTGTCCAATAATTTCATCCTAAATCTAACTGCCTATTGTGAGATTCATAACTCCTCCGTTATTTGGAATAGGTTGGAGTGGATTATTGATTTGTTCAAATATTATTACGGTAAAAGGGTCTAGAGTACTTATTTTTTCACAAACTCTCCTTGTACGGTACCTGGTGCTTTAGCCAAATTTCTCTCTACCTATGGTAGGGCTATGGTAGGGCTGGATGACACGAGGAAGTGTTTAGATACTGTTTGTTTGAGTTTGTTAGCACTTTTGGACCATTAGCTTTAGAAAAGCCTACTAGCTCTTCTTGTTACAACGCCACTATATTAGGCCAGCATATATGGCTCTATTTCCTATTAGTTCTTCCAAAAAAAAATGTACCGGATCTCCTACTGGTAATGTAATTAGCCGGAATTTTGCCAAATTAAGTTTAAGTGCATGGAAGCAGCAAACAAGTATTCTATTAATTTGAGTTCTTTGTGCTCAAAAAAGAAATATTGCATTGCATGGGTTATCTGGATAAAATGCTAAAGACAAAGCATTGCACTTCGTTTTGTGGATAGATCTGCAGTAAAAAAAAAATGTGGTTGTTTCCTCTATTTAGCAGACTGGATCTGATGCTGTACATAAATGACATCCACTTAGACGGACCATACATTATTGGACTAGCAGCGTGTTTATCAAGCTAATATTAATTCAACCTTGCCCATTTGTGTATTTCAAGCTTACCTCCCCAACCAATTACAATAGTAACTATGGTTGTCAACATGTAATCGAGTACTTAAACTCTACGGGCGCGGCGAAGCGCGGCGTACTTCCTAGTTAAACTACATCATCCGAACCAAAGGTAGTGGCACAGCATCCAATACCCTTTTCATATATTTGTATCAATATACATGACCCCATATAATTGTTTCGGATTCGATGGTCGACATGCTCTTATATTATTAAAAGACACTATACATTCTTTTTTTATACTCCTCCATTTAAAATTGTAAATTATTTTGATTTTTTCTAGATACATAATTTTTTCTATGCGTCTAAATATAAATTATATCGAGATACATATATAGCAAAATATTCATATTTAAAAAAGCCTAAATGACCTACAGTGATCTTCATGGAGAAAGATAATCTGCATTTTGCAACAGTTAGTGTCCTCTGACCTTATAGCAACTCCAACAGATTGAGAAAACTTCATTCCATTGTACTACCTAAACAGGATTGAGAAAACATGTTTTCAATGTAAAGGAGATAAGTGCTCCAGCAGATCCCTTTCTGTATTCCCCTTTCTCTTTCTTCTGCCATGTGGGCCCCATTGTCATAGGGTATTTTTTTCTCCTCTTTTCCTCTATCTCTCTGGCGTCTCCCGGAAGGCCATGTGGCAAGGGCAGAGCACCGATCGGCGTAGCGGGGCTGGGCGGCTGCCGGCCTCGTGCAGCGGCAACGCGGGAAGGCGAGGTTGCGGCCGGCATGGAGGGGCGGGCAGTGTCTGCGTGTGGCCACCAGCACACATGGAGCGCGGATGGGCAGCATGGCTTCCAGTGCCACCAGAGTGGAGGGTAGAGCGCGGGCATCAATGCGGAGGGGTGGCGCAGCCACTGCGCGCGGAGGGGCGGCGCGACTAGTGGAGGGGTGGCGAGGTCGAGATGGTGGTGTGGCAGTGGAGGGCCCAACTGCCCGGGGTGACGACAGGATGGTGTCGTGGAAAGATGGGCTGCAGCACGATGACGCCATGGCGTGGCAGCCAATGTGGTGGCACGCCAGCCGTCGTGGTGGCGTGGTCGGACATCTTGGCAGTGGTGAGAAAGGGGCAACCGTTGTCGACGTCAGCAATGGAGCACCTCGTGATGCCTAGAAAGATAGCATGGGAGGCGAGAAAGAGAGAAGGAAAAGGATGCGTGAGGAAAGGAATCGATCGCGCGCAGGGTGCCTAGCTGATTCCGGCCAGCGAGCGCCCTCCAGCTAGTTCCCGGCAAGAGGCCTGGTGATGGATGTCCAGCGGCAGCGACGTGAAGCGAAGAAGTCGAGGGAAAGGAAAGAAGGGTTCCGAGGAAAGGGGAGAGGATGGTGAGTCCCCTTTCTAAGGGGAATTGGAGATGATTTTTGTTAATTGAGAAAAAAATAAAGGGAAAGGGAATTAGAAAGGGGATATGTTGGAGCTGTGTTTGTCCCCTCCAATCCCCTTTATTGAGAATTATAGGGAAAGTGGATGGTTTTTCTCAATCTATTTGAGTTGCTCTTAGAAAACCAAACAAAGACATTTGTCGGATTTAGTGACCGGCAGTCCACCAAGGGGTTGCCTGTTGGAGGTATGCCCTAGAGGCAATCATAGAGATGATGATATTCCATTTGTATCCATGATTTGTATGTTGTGTTCATTGAATATCCATTGAAGGCTACTTGAATTGATTTGCAATTATGTGAATTGTATGTGAAACTCTTTACTTGTATGGTTATTCTAAAGTTGTCCCTAGTCGGAGTTTATGTGAGGACACACATGAATATTAGACTAGCACATGTATTAGTTGATGACTATGTTTCACAAGTCATAGACGTGGAGATGTTGAACTAATAATGTGGACACATGTGGAGACATGTGCTAGGACTGACCCAACACGAGAAGTAGTTCTCTCTTTAAACAACATATACGCTTTGTCCTTAGACCTGAGATTGTCGCATGTATTCTAGATGTGGATCGACCTACTTAGGGGCTATCAAACGCTACGCCGTAACAGGGTAGTTATAAAGGTAGCTTTCGGGTTTGTCAAGAAGCATGCTATGAGACATGGTCAATCAAGATGGGATTTGCCCCTCTCTGATTGAGAGTGATATCTCTGGGCCCCTCGAGTGATAGGATCCGAAAATGCATGGCCATGCTACGTACGGTTAAGAGTTAACCTACAAAGGGATTCTAAATCACAGGATCGAGAAAGAGCGGTCGGCTTGAAGCTAGACCAAATATCGTGAGGCAAAGGGAATAGCATGTATATTATGTTGTGATGGTTCGTCTGATATGATCTTCGTGTGCGTATAGGAGTTGGCATGTCTTGCTAGAGGCCGCTACCGACTATTGGGCCGAGTAGGAGTACTCGGGCCATGTCTATACGTATCCGAACCCATAGGGTCACACACTTAAGGGGCTGGAAGCCCAATTCGGATCTGATCCGAGGTGGATTAGGTTTAGAAGTACTAATGGGCCTCGGACCCAGAGGCCCGTTAGGAACCTCTATAAATAGAGGGGTGGGGGCATCCTAGGGTTTACACCTTTTGGCGAAACACACCTACCGCGCCTCCCACGCCCTCGCCTGTTGCAACTCGCGGATCTAGCAGTCCGGCTTGTGACGCTTCCTCCCTGCACGTGTGGATACCTTGGAGGTGTTGCGCCTGCAGCACTTGGACGAGCTGCCGACGAGCCGCCGACGAGCCACGACGAGCCGACGACGAGCCGCGGCACCGGGGACGATCTTGCTGCACGTGGATGAGCTGCTGAGGAGCTACTGGATGTTGATGTGATCGACTACGTACGACTACGTTGATCGACTATGTACGACTACGTGATCGTCTTCACTGCATCGACGCATATCTACATCTTCCGCACTAGTAGTGCGTCGAGTGGTAATCCTGTGATCCTTATACGGCAGTTCTTCCTGGTTTTACGCGGTAGAAATTTTGATTTGCGCTAGTGTAGCCTACCTCGTATCCCAACAGTGGTATCAGAGCCGTAGCTGTTTAGTTTTGGATTCGGGATGTGTGCATATGGAGATATGCGAGTTTTCCGTTTGATCTATGTCCTATTTTCGTGCCCTTGCTGCAATGGTAGTGTAACGACATACTCCTACCGGTCGGTTTCCGCCATCGGAGTTAAGTGATACACATAAATCCAGTTGCAGTGAGCGAAGATCAATATGATTGGTTGAATCGAAATCCAGGGTCATACGCCAGGCGCATTAGATGTGCAATAGTAGATGAGATCTACTGCCGGGGTCGGGATTTTTGCCGTATGCGTATGCTTCGGTAAATCAGCCATAACTTTTCGGTACGATCTCGGATCGGGGTGAATTTTATATGAAAATTGATCTACAGAAAACGTTACACATGAAATTCAATGGCTTTGCCATTTTCAGTGAAATAGATTTCCCAAATTCGGCTTGGAAGATGGAGTTTCGGGCATCCGAAGTTTGGAACGTTAGGACGCCTAACTCTGTTTTGCAGGATGTATGTATGTATCTTGTGATTAGTATGGCCCCCTTGTGTATGTGATGCATGTGTGTGTGTAACTCATTCGTGACCTGCGTGTCGCGCGTACGGCAACACGACAGGAGCCATATGTGTTGTCACTTTATTGTATTTAATGGTCTGCGTACCAATTTGTGATGATCCAAGCAACTATGTAATCTTCATTACTAGCTTCTTTACTAGCTATTAGGCGTAATAGCATGTTCTAGTTCTTGGAGGACTCATCATCAGGAGGATGACGCACATGGAACATGGAGATGGAGATCACCATGGTGAACAGGTTCTACGGAGATAGAGATCACCATATGAAAACGGGCCATACTGTGTCACAACTGTGTGAATGCTATTCTGCTTATGTTTTACTTTCTGCATGCTGTAATGTTAGAAGTAGAATGATCCCTCACAAAGTTTAAGTTAGTATGTCCTCCCAACTAAAACTTGCACCGTCCCATGTCTTGTACAATTAGTGGTGGGTCTATGAAATTAGGGTACCACTAGTTTTCCTTGACTAGACAGGTTTGTGTCAGACACTTACACGCATAAGGGTTGGTTTGCTTGACAAGGTCATCTTAACAGTTAAGGACCTTGGGGCATAAAGGTTGGGCGCCGAGACATAGAGATGTCACCCAACAACAGGAGTCATATGTGATATGATTAGCAAAATTTGCTTACCGATCTACCTTGTTTGCTAGCGGTGATGCTAAAGCTCACTAGTAGACTTGTTAGTTGTGGATCCTGAATCACTAAGTTTCAATAGAGGGATATTGATTTTAGTGGGAGTAGATTCTGTTAAAATAGTTTAATGTGATTTGCTCTATCATGGATACGTTTGTCTTAGTGTATTTTGCATTACTTTATTGTAGATTAAATGGCACCTAGCAGCACTACACCGTTTGCTTTGCGTTCGGTCCTTGAGAAGGACAAGTTGAATGGAACAAATTACTCGGATTGGATCCGTAACCTGAGAATTGTTCTCAGGGCTGAGAAAAAGGAAGATGTTCTAGACAACCCACTACCAGAAGAACCTGCTGATGATGCACCCGCTGCTGCTAAGAATGCTTACAAGAAAGCATGTGATGCTAACCTCGAAGTAAGCTGCCTTATGCTTGCTTGCATGGAACCCGAGCTGCAGATGCAGTTCGAAACAAACCATGAGCCGCACGATATGATCGTGGCGCTTAGAGACATGTTCCAAACACAGGCCAGGACTGAAAGGTTCAATGTGTCTAAGGCCTTTGTTGAGAGCAAGCTAGCAGAAGGCGCAGCAGTAGGACCACACGTAATCAAGATGGTTGGTTACACTCAACGGTTGGAGAAGCTGGGCTTCCCGCTGGGCCAAGAGTTGGCCACTTATTTCATTCTTTCGTCTCTTCCGCCTAGCTATGGGAACTTCATCTCGAACTACCATATGCATGGGACGGAGAAGGGTCTGAATGAGCTGTGTGGCATGCTTAAAACAGTAGAGGCTGACATCAAGAAAAGCGCTAGTACCAGCCATGTGATGGCTATACAGAACAAGCCTAGCTTTAAAAAGAAGGGCAATTCTTGGAAGAAGAAGGGCAAGGCTGGAACGTCCAAGCCAAACCCAGCGCCCAAGGTTAAAGCTGGACCTGGACCTGCTCCAGACAAAGAGTGCTTTTATTGTCATGAACTTGGTCACTGGAAGAGAAACTGCGAGCAGTACCTAGCTTTGTTGAAGAATGGCGGAAGTAAGAGTACTTCTACCTTAGGTACGCTTGTTGTTAATGTTATAGACAACATTTTTCTCGCTGATACAATTATTAATTCTTGGGTATTTGATATCGGATCGGTTGCTCATATTTGCAATTCGATGCAGGGAATGATAAGAAGTAGAAGCGTGGAAACAGGAGAAGTTGATTTCCGCGTGGGCAATAATGCAAGAGTTGCTGCGTTGACCGTCGAGACGATGCAATTCCACCTCCCGTCAGGATTTATTATGGAGTTGAATAATTGTTATTTCGTTCCTAGTTTAAGTCAAAACATTTTATCTCCTTCATGCTTGATGAAGGATGGTTATTCATTTGCGAGTGAAAACAATGGTTGTGTGATCTCTAAGAATAATATGTTTATGGCTTTTGCACCCATTGTGAATGGATTATTTGTTTTAAATCTTGATGGTTCACCTGTCTGTAATGTAAGTGCTAAAAGGCCTCGGCCTAATGATTTGAGTCCTACCTACTTGTGGCATTGTCGTTTGGGTCATATAAGTGAAAAGCGCATGAAGAAGCTCCATTCTGATGGACTTCTAACTTCGTTTGATTTTGAATCATACGAGACATGTGAGGCTTGCTTGCTAGGCAAGATGACCAAGACCCCTTTCGCAGGATTTCCTGAGAGAGCAGTAGACTTGTTGGAACTCGTACATAGTGATGTATGCGGACCAATGAGCACGACGGCTAGAGGCGGATTCCAATACTTCATAACTTTCACTGATGATTTTAGTAGATATGGCTATGTCTACTTGATGAGGCACAAGTCTGAAACCTTTGAAAAGTTCAAGAAATTCAGAATGAAGTTGAAAATCAGCGTGGCAAGAAAATTAAGGCCTTACGATCTGATCGTGGAGACGAGTATTTGAGCCACGAGTTTAGCAATCATCTAAAGAGTTGCGGAATTGTTCCACAACTTACGCCGCTTGGAACACCTCAGAGAAACGGTGTATCCGAGCGACGTAATCGAACTTTGTTAGACATGGTTCGATCAATGATGAGCTAGTCAGACCTACCGTTGTCATTTTGGGGATATGCTCTAGAAATAGCAGCTTTCACACTTAATAGGGTACCATCTAAGTCCATAGTTAAGACACCATATGAGATGTGGACTGGAAAGGTTCCTAGTTTGTCTTTTCTAAAGATTTGGGGATGTGAAGTGTTTGTCAAGCGACTTCAGTCGGACAAGATCACACCCAAGTCGGATAAGTGCATTTTCGTGGGATATCTAAAGGAAACTTTGGGATATTATTTCTACAACCGATCAGAAGGCAAAGTGTTTGTCGCTCGAAACGGGGTTTTCCTAGAGAAAGAGTTTCTCAAAGGAGAAAAGAGTGGAAAGACAGTGCATCTTGAAGAAGTTCAAGATGAGCCGATCGGGCAAGAATCAATGAGTGATGCTAACGTAGCAGAACAAGTTGAGATACCCATGGCAAGAGAAGCACCACCACAACCACGAAGGTCAGCAAGGCTCCGCGAAATGCTGAAAATATTATTATTGGACAATGATGAGCCTGCGACATATGCAGAAGCAATGATGGACCCAGACTCCGAAAAATGGCAGAGTGCCATGCAATCCGAAATAGAGTCCATGGGAGACAATCAAGTTTGGAACTTGGTTGACCCGCCTGATGGTGTTAAAGCCATAGAGTGGAAGTGGATCTATAAGAAGAAAAAGGACATGGATGGAAATGTTCACATCTATAAAGCACGACTTGTCGCAAAAGGTTTTCGACAAGTTTAAGGAGTTGACTACGATGAGACCTTCTCGCCCGTAGTGATGCTTAAGTCCATTCGGGTTATTCTAGCTATAGCTGCATATTTCGATTATGAGATATGGCAGATGGATGTCAAGACAGCTTTCGTGAATGGAAACCTAGCTGAGGACGTGTATATGATACAACCCGAGGGTTTTGCCGATCCGAAAAATGCTGGAAAGGTATGCAAGCTTCAGAGATCCATTTATGGATTGAAGCAAGCATCTAGGAGTTGGAACATTCGTTTTGATGAAGTGGTCAAAGGGTTTGACTTCACCAAGAACGAAGAAGAGTCTTGTGTTTACAAGAAGGTTAGTGGGAGCTCTGTAGTATTTCTAATCTTATATGTGGATGACATATTACTGATTGGAAATAACATTCCTATGCTTGAGTCCGTAAAGACTTCACTGAAAAATAGTTTTTCGATGAAGGACTTAGGGGAAGCGGCATATATTCTGGGCATTAAGATCTATAGAGATAGATCGAGAAGGCTTATAGGTTTAAGCCAAGATACTTACATTGACAGTGTTGAAGCGGTTCAGCATGGAAGAGGCAAAGAAAGGGTTCTTGCCTATATCACATGGCATACATCTCAGCAAGACTCAGTGTCCTTCGACTGCTGATGAGCGGGATCGCATGAGTAGAGTGCCATATGCCTCGGCTATTGGATCTATCATGTATGCAATGATAAGTACTCGCCCAGATGTTTCATATGCGCTAAGTATGACAAGCAGACACCAATCTGATCCAGGTGAGTCACTGGACAGCGGTGAAAAACATTCTTAAGTACTTGAGAAGGACTAAAGATATGTTCCTCGTCTATGAGGTGAGGAGGAGCTCGTTGTAACAGGTTACACCGATGCTAGTTTCCAAACCGACAGAGATGATTCAAAGTCACAATCAGGATTTGTGTTCACGCTGAATGGTGGTGCTGTTAGTTGGAAGAGTTCCAAGCAGGAGATGGTGGCCGATTCTACGACAGAAGCCGAGTACATCGCGGCTTCAGAAGCCGCGAAGGAAGGTGTTGGGATAAGGAATTTCTTCATTGAGCTTGGTGTGTTCCCGAATGCGTCCAGCCCATTGAATCTCTACTTTGATAACAATGGGGCAATTGCGCAAGCAAAGGAGCCAAGGAACCACCAGAAGAACGAACACGTAATGCGGCGATTTCATCTCATTCAAGACTTCGTTAACCGGGGTGAGATCAAGATATGCAAAATACACACGGATTTGAACATTTCTGATCCGTTGACAAAACCACTCCCGCAGGCTAAGCATGATGGGCATGTAAGAGCTATAGGTATTAGGTACCTTCTAGATTGTCTCTAGTGCAAGTGGGAGACTGTTGGAGGTATGCCCTAGAGGCAATCATAGAGATGATGATATTCCATTTGTATCCATGATTTGTATGTTGTGTTCATTGAATATCCATTGAAGGCTACTTGAATTGATTTGCAATTATGTGAATTGTATGTGAAACTCTTTACTTGTATGGTTATTCTAAAGTTGTCCCTAGTCATAGTTCATGTGAGGACACACATGAATATTAGACTAGCACATGTATTAGTTGATGACTATGTTTCACAAGTCATAGACATGGAGATGTTGAACTAATAATGTGGACACATGTGGAGACATGTGCTAGGACTGACCCAACACGAGAAGTAGTTCTCTCTTTAAACTACATTTACGCTTTATCCTTAGACCTGAGATTGTTGCATGTATTCTAGATGTGGATCGACCTACTTAGGGGCTATCAAACGCTACGCCGTAACAGGGTAGTTATAAAGGTAGCTTTCGGGTTTGTCAAGAAGCATGCTATGAGATATGGTCAATCAAGATGGGATTTGCCCCTCTCTGATTGAGAGTGATATCTCTGGGCCCCTCGATAGATCGGATCCGAAAATGCATGGCCATGCTACGTACGGTTAAGAGTTAACCTACAAAGGGATTCCGAATCACAGGATCGAGAAAGAGCGGTCGGCTTGAAGCTAGACCAAATATCGTGAGGCAAAGGGAATAACATGTATATTATGTTGTGATGGTTCGTCTGATATGATCTTCGTGTGCGTATAGGAGTTGGCACGTCTTGCTAGAGGCCGCTACCGACTATTGGGCCGAGTAGGAGTACTCGGGCCATGTCTATACGTATCCGAACCCATAGGGTCACATACTTAAGGGGCTGGAAGCCCAATTCGGATCTGATCCGAGTTGGATTAGGTTTAGAAGTACTAATAGGCCTCGGACCCAGAGGCCCGTTAGGAACCTCTATAAATAGAGGGGTGGGGGCACCCTAGGGTTTACACCTTTTGGCGAAACACACCTGCCACGCCTCCCACGTCCTCGCCTGTTGCAACTCGCGGATCTAGCAGTCCGGCTTGCGACGCTTCCTCCCTGCACGTGTGGATACCTTGGAGGTGATGCGCCTGCAGCACTTGGACGAGATGTCGATGAGCCGCCGACGAGCCACGACGAGCCGACGACGAGCCGCGGCACCGGGGGCGATCTTGCTGCACGTGGACGAGCTCCTGAGGAGTTGCTGGACGTTGACGTGATCGACTACGTACAACTACGTTGATCGACTATGTACGACTATGTTGATCGACTACGTACGACTACGTGATCGTCTTCACTGCATCGACGCATATCTACATCTTCCGCACCAGTAGTGTGTCGAGTGGTAATCCCGTGATCCTTATACGGCAGTTCTTCCTGGTTTTACGCGGTAGAAATTTTGATTTGCGCTAGTGTAGCCTACCTCGTATCCCAACATTGCCCTGGTGATAGATTTGTAGGTGGGGGAGATTGTAAGACCAAGAACTAGAATGGTAATACAAAGGCGCAAGGTTTAGATAGTTTGGTCCACTGAGGAGGTGTAACACCCTATGTCTTGTGTTCTAGTGGATTGTATTGCTGGTATGATCTATTGCCCTCAGGGAATGTCCCTGGTTGCCTTATATAGGCTGACGAGCTAGGGTTACAATCAGATAGGATCTAATCCTAGTCGGTTGTTACAAGAAAATCAATCTGAGTCGGTTTACAACGAGTATCCCATAATATCCGAGCGAATTTTGTTCGCCCGATCTCCTGACTGGTGCTCCATGCGTTTTCATGCCTTGCCCTTCACGTCATGGTCAGGCGAGACCCACTTGTCAGGCCAGCCAGTATCCTGGTCGGTGGGGACCCGTGGTACCCTTATCCATTAAGCCCCTGAGCAAGTCAAGCAAGAGCCTAACGGATACACAACAAAGATTGTAATGTACTCAGCTGAAGTTGTGGTTTCATCATAGTGATGGAGAGGCTGCGTAATGCTCAAAAATGAAGAAAAAACTGAACCTTCCACAAGCGTATGACCGGATACATGTGGGCACTCAACTGCCGAGCTCCAGGATGCTTGGGCATCCTGTAGATCGAAGGGAAGTGCATGGAGTAGCCCCTGAGTATTGAAGCGATTAAAGTAAGTAGTCCAATGGTCAATAATCTGATGTATTGTTTCCATCATGTGGGGATCCAAATATAGCACTGAGCGCGAGGACTGGCAGAGCCAAGGAGGCATGCCAACCTGAAATAGGCACCCAGCCCCCAAGCGCGAGGACTGGCGGAGCCAAGGAGGCATGCCAACTTGGAATAGGCGCCCAGCCCCCAAGCACGAGGACTGGTAGAGCCAAGGAGGCATGCTGACCTGGAATAGGCACCCAACCCCAGAGCGCGAGGACTGGCGAAGCCAAGAAGGCATGCCGACCTGGAATAGGCACCCAGTTCCTGAGCACAAGGACTAGCGGAGCTAAAGAGGCACGGCATGAAGTCAATTCGGACGGAAGCTCCATGGATTCCGTCCATAAACGTGTAGTCAAACTGTGCTGTGAGGATGGTCTTGATGGAAAACCTGCGGATTTCTTCTTCCGTGTTTAACCTAAAGGTGCGATGGCACCGCGAGGCATCTGCCGCTGCTGCGTTCAAAATTCGAAGGGTCACAGTTTCTTTTTCATTTCCACTCCACTCACCCTTAGACGTCACTACTGCACAATCCATCGCCGCCACACTCGTGAGCCCCAGATCGTGAAGCCGCGACCCTGAGCCACATCCACCGCCTCTCGCTCGAAAGCCATAGCCACCGTCGCTACGCCACCATACCGCATCGTATGCGAACCAAGAGGCCTGCCTACATCCAATCTGTGTCATGAGGATTAGAAACCGAAGAAATGGTGGCAGAGCAGGCGCCGGATCCATCCACTTATTGGGTGAAGTCCGTGATGACTGAGGACCGGATCCATGCCCTAGTCGACCGCAGCCTACTCAGACCCAAGGCGTTGCTGGATTGGAACGCAACCGTGGACCAAGATTTCCCCAGTGAGGATAAGACGGAGGTTGTCATCTTCACAGCGTTCTTTGAGTGGGAATTCGGGATCCTGACGAGGATTTCTTCCACGGACTGCTGGACAACTACAAGATCGAGTTAGTGCACCTCAACCCTAACTCCATCTTGGACATCATAGTTTTCATCCATTTCTTGGAAGCATTTCTCATAATCCCCACTCCCTCCCCACCCCAATTTTAATCTTTGGAGATATCTGTTTCAATTGAAAGTGGTGATGACGAAGGGGAAAAACGAGGGTGATCGACGGTTGTGGATTTTCGATGCTGCCGAAGAGGGTCACCGAGTACTTTGATCTACAGCTGAAGGATACGAACAAGGGGTGGCACAAGGAGTGGTTCATCATCGCCAACCAGCAGCCTGAGCTGCTGCCTCACCTTGGGTTCGCACCTTTGACAAGGCCAAAATGGTCTAACCAGCTAACCTCAGAGGAGATGGTTTAGGTGAAATAGTTACTGAAGGAGATTGCTGACCTAAAGGCGCAGGGGCTCACAGTAGGGGCTGTGAGCATCAATTTTTACGGGAGGCTGATGTAGCCTATCAAGGACAGGGTCCATCTGGCGTATGAATACTCTGGTCCGATGGATCCGACTCGGGAGGTACATTGGAAGGTTACCCAGGGAGAGGTCGCTGGTCGGGTGTCCGAGTTCTTCTGTGGCATTATTAAGATCAAACGTTGTCCCAAAGCTTACTTCCTCAAGAGGCTGGCTGACCTAGTAACATCTTAATTTCCTCAATTGACTGTCCAACATTAGTTTGCTTTTTCATCTTCTCTGTCTGATCTTGTTTTATCACTAAGAGTTAGGAATTTGAGTAATTCTTCCCAGCACCACTTCCCAGAGGGGCCCAGTAGCGATGAACCAAGGTTTGCCCAACCACCGTCCGTTTCCCTCGACTAGGAGTCGGACTCATCAATCAATGCCTTCGACAAGGACATGTGAGTCCAAGGCAGTGGGACGGAGGCTGGGAGCACTACTCCTGTTGGGCGATGGACACACCAGGCCATCCACAAGGTAGTGGAGTCCAAGGCGCTGGAGGCGGAGAAGAAGAAGTGGAAGAAAAGAGGAGCCAAGAAACCCCAGGCGCCATCTGCGACAACCCTCCCCTCGCTAAAGCCTCATCTAGGGCAGTGAGTGAGGACTCCGAGTCAGCCAGCCTGGCCACAAAGGAAAAGAATGTTGAGCTCCTTGAAACAACTGCTACCAACATGGAGAAGCTCAAGGAGCAACTAAAGGAAGAGATCCACGGGGGAAGGCAGAAGGAGTCGGCCCTGCCACCACCGGCGCCTCTTTGCCCCAAGTTTCGAGTGAAGAAAAGCATGCTGTGAGTATGGTCGTAACGTTATTTATTGTTGATAGTTTGTTTGTAAGCTGCTTCACTCTATCTTTATGCCGCACGGGCTGAGCAGGAAGGCGGTGATGGAGGAGGAAGCAAGTCTGCAGAATGATGGTGTTGGGACTCAGGTGGAAGGTAGGGTTCCCGATGCGGTCCTGGGGGCTGCATTTGCTTCGTCTATCTAGGCCGGACACGATGGCGGCTTGGTGGTGGAGCCTAAGAGGCCCGACCAAAGGTCTCCGCCATACCAAGATGCTACCAGGGATGCCTCTGCTTTCGTGCCTGGGACCGCAGATGCTAGCACTGAGGTGCAGATGGAGGAGACTCCCAGCGAGGCACCGGTTCACACCGAGGCAACAGGCTACGATGCCAACGTCGATGTCCACATGGAGGATGATCGCACCATGCTGGATTTCTCCAGGATGACCTTGGCGCAGGATGTTGCGGATGACAATAAGGATCTTGTCATCCTAAAGGAAGCTTCGGCCAAGGTCAGAGAGGTTTTATACGTAAGTTGGCCGATCAATCTTGCTATTAAATTATGTCCCTATCTTCCATCTTTGAATTGCTAGAGTAACTTTTGTACAGAATCTGGCCGAGCATGCGCACAAGAGAGTGGATGCCATCCACCATCCGAGGAGTATCGCCTCAAGGCCGAGCACCTGGAGGGTGAGCTCAAGAAGGCTAGGGAGGATGCCACGAAGTGGCTCCGACAAATATATTGGGAGATCGAGGAATAGAAGAAAATCACCAAAGAGGTCCAGGGCAACCTTGACACCATGCTGAAGGGTAAGTAGGTAGCTTGTTCGTGACAACCCCAATCTGGGAGGGTAATGCTGATTCTTCCGTTCTTGTTGTGTGCTTTGTAGATGCCGAGCAGAAGGAAGCGAGCCTTAAGAGGGACCTCAAGGAGTGTGAAGCTGCCAATGCCTAGCTGCAACAAGATCATGACATTGTCGTGCACTGTGAGTATGCCTTGTCACAAAAACCTACCTATGAGGCCAGCTTGCGGAAGGATATGGACTGGTGCTTGATTGCGGCAATGCACAGTCTTCAGCGTGATCAAGTGGTCATTGTAGGGTTGAAAGTGGAGCTGGAAGACCTGCGATCGGCCGCGGGCTACGTGATGGACATGGTCTAGCCTGAGGCCAACCCTGCCGAGCAACGCGGCTACTGGACCATTTGAGGAGTGCTCCTGGTCAGCTGAAGGTGCTAATGAAGGACACCACTGTGGAGTGCACGAAGAATGTCATTGCATTTCTGAAGATGCATTTCCCTCGGCTGGCTATGGAGCACGTTGTAGCGGGGGTTGCCAAGGGGTTCGATTCTGATAAACCTTCTGGAATTGGCCAACCAGTATCAACAAGTTGTGGAGGAGGTAGTCAAAGAGCTGGACCTGTAATGGAAAAACTATGATATGTATCAATCTGTGTCATGAGACAAGTAAACTAGTCTCTTAATTTATGCAAATAGAAAGCATCCATCCCTCCTTTGGTGTATACAATAGGACATCGTGTAGATTAGGCCTATAGCCGCTAAGCGCCTAGACTTGTCTAGCCAACACTCTGCTGAGAGCAGATCTCGAGCTTGTAGAGGGGGCGAACGCAAGATTGTCTGAGTTTTGTGAGTTAGGACACCGTCCACACAAGTTAGTCGTACTTGCCGTGAGAGGGGTAGGAGAAGGTGTAAGACCCGGAGGTCGGTGCTTAATGAGGGAAGCCCCCAAGCGTAATGGCGAGGGTGGGGTCTGTCGATCAGGTCGGACAGCCCCCAAGCGTGAGTAAGAGCTTGTGTAAGAAAGCAAGAAGGTAGTAGGTACACAAAGAACCTCTGAGGTTTTATTTATTCAATGTTAAATGTAAAAAGAGTACATAGCTCTAATGTCCTAGAGGTAGAAGCGTCGCAGGTGTAGGATGTTCCATGTGTTAGGTATGCCTGAGCTGTCCGCCCATGGCAACCAGTGTGTGTCCGGCTAGATGACCTCCTTTACGATAAAGGGACCCTCCCAGGGGCCGATAGTTTGTGCATGTCTTTGGTGGATTGGATCCGGTGGAGCATGAGGTCGCCGACGTTAAATGAGTGTTCCTGTACATTCCGTCATGCTAGCATCGGATCTGCTGCTTGTGTCGTGCATGCTGTATGAGGGCCACCACGTGGTGCTCTTCTAGGTTGTCGATATCGACTTGCTGACTGTTTTCTGCTTCGCCCTCTTCGTAGTATTGGATCCGCGGGGTGTCGAATGCTAGGTCTGTCGGCAACATGGCCTCGGAGCCGTATACCCGGAAGAAGGGAGTGTAGCTGGTAGCCCGACTCTTTTGGGTTCGGTGGCCCCAAATGACATGGGGTAACTCATGGAGCCATCTGGTAGTGAACTTGGATATGTCGTCAAAGATGCAAGACTTGAGGGACTAGAGGACTATCCCATTTGCACGTCCAACTTGGCCATTGAAGCGTGGGTGAGCTACTGAAGAGTAGTACACGTCGATTAGGTTGTCTTGGCAAAAATCTTCGAACTCAAATCCTGGGAATTGCTTGCCGAGGTTGGTGATGATCCTATTGGGGACCCCAAAGTGATGGGTGTGTTCTTCAATAAACTAGGTGGCCTTGGCCAACTCTATGCTGGTGACAGCCTTGACCTCGATCCACTTGGTGAATTTGTCGACTACCACAAAGATGTGGGTGTATCCGCCCAGAGTGGTCTTGCAGGGTTCAACTATATCCAACCCCCAGCATGCGAAGGGCCAGGATGGTGGGATGGTGTGTAGAGATTGGGTTGGGAGGTGCTGCTGCTTGGAGAAGAATTGGCATCCTTTGCACCTCTGGATGACCTCTTTCGCATTGGTGATGGTGGTTGGCTAGTAAAAGCCTGAGTGGAACGCTTTGCCGACCAGACTACCCGAAGCGGCGTGGTTCCCGCATGAACCCGAGTGGATTTCATGGAGGAGTTCGAGGCCTTCCTTGCAGAGGATGCACTTCATCAAGATGCCGGTTCATGTGGCCTTCCTATGCAATTCCATGTCGATCCCAACATACTTGGTGCTGCGTCGTGCGAGTTTTTCATGCTCGGCTTTATCCTCAGGGGACATATTGTCGATGATGAATGCGAGGAAGGGTGCCCTCTAGTCTTCCTCTGTCTCGATTGTTAGGACATCGGCGGACGCTAGGTCGGCCTGAGGCTAATTGTTGCTGGCAACTTGGTCTGGGTCCAGAATCTTGATGGAGGGTTTTCTCAGGTCCTGGATGAACACGTTGACTGGGACTTGGGTGCATTTTGAGCCGAGCTTGGACAAGATGTTGGCGGTGATGTGTGTTCCCTAGGGATGTGATGGAACTTGAGGCTGTCAAAGTGAGCCTCGAGTTTGTGGACCTCGGTGCAGTAGGCATCTATGGTTTCCTCAGTGCACTCTGAGGACTTGTTGACCTGCTCGATGACAACCTTGGAGTCACCATACGCGAGGACGTGCTTAATGCCGAGAGAGGCAGCGATGCGGAGCCCGTGTATGAGGGCCTTGTACTTGGCGTCGTTGTTGGTAGCCTTGTAGTCGATATGGAGGACTACTTGAGCTGCTCGCCTTTCGGTGATATGATGAGGACCCCAGCGCCTGCTCTGTCAAGGTTGAGGGCGCCGTCAAAGTACATCATCCAATGCTCTGACCTCTCCAGGGAGGGTGGCTCTTGAATCTCAATCCATTCAGCAACGAAGTCGGCCAGGACTGGGACTTGATTGCATGGCGTAGGCAGAAGTTGATGTCGAATTCCCCGAGTTCCATAGACCACTTGACGACTCAGCCATGGACATCCCTATTGTGCGGGATTTCGCTGATTGGGTAGGAGAAAACCACTCGGATCTTGTGTGCTTGGAAGTAGTGACGCAGTTTACGACAGGTGATCAGGATTGCATAGAGCAATTTCTAGACCTGCGTGTAGCGGACCTTGGAGTCTCTTAGGACCTCACTGACGTAATATATCGACCTTTTCACAATGTGGGCGTGGTTGGGTTCTTTGTGTTCTACGACTAGCACTATGCTCACGACATGTGTTGACGCGGAGATGTATAGCTGTAGCATTTCTTGGTCGGCCGGGGCCGTCAAGACGGGAGGGGTGGAGAGGAATGTTTTGAGCTCCTCGAGGACCTTGCGGGTCTGGTCATCCCACTAAAACTTGTTCGCCGTCTTGAATAGCTTGAAGAAGGGAAGTCCTTTTTTGCCAAGCTTGCTGATGAAACGGCTAAGGGCCACCATCATGCATGTGAGCTTCATAGCATCTTTCTTGCCGGTCGGCTCCTCCATGTTCCTGATGGCGTTCACTTTGTCAAGGTTGGCTTCCTTGCCGTGTTGGCTAACCATGAAGCCTAGGAGCTTTCTAGATGGGACACCGAAGATGCATTTGCTCGGGTTGAGCTTCCACCGATAGGCGCGGAGGTTGTCAAAGGTTTGGGTGAGGTCGGTGATGAAGTTCTCTTTGTCTTTGGTCTTGACGACCATATTGTCAATGTAGGCCTCTACATTTTCGCCGAGTTGTTTCTTAAGGCAACCCAGGATTGCCTTCTGGTAGGTGGCACCAACATTTTTTACCCCAAAGGTCATGGTGTTGTAGCAGTAGATGTCATACGGCATCATGAATGTAGGCCTATATTGGTCAGTCGGGTTGAGGGCAATCTAGTGATAGCCTAAGTAGCAGTCGAGGAAGCACAGCAGGGTGCAGCTGGCCATGGAGTCCACGACTTGGTCGATGCGAGGAAGAGGGAATGGTTCCTCAGGGCAGTTCCTATTGAGATCGATGTAGTCGATACACATTCTCCATTCACCGGTTTTGTTTTTTACAAGGACTGGGTTTGCTAACCAGTTGGGGTGCTTACTTTCACGGATGAAACCAACAGCTAAGATCTTATTTATTTCTACCCTAATGTCCTCCTTGCGATTTTGAGCAAAACAACGAAGCTTCTGCTTGACCGGCCTTGCTGTCTTACTCAGCTCCAAGGAGTGCTTAGCCAGCTCCAGTGGGACATCGGGCATATTGGATGGTTTCCACGTGAATATGTCCAAGTTTTTCTGGAGAAAGCTGGTGAGCGCGTCTTCTTATTTGGTGGTGAAGCCGGCCCCGATGAGGGCCGTCTTGGAGGGGTCTTCCAGGCTGAGGCTGATCTTCTTAACTTGTGGGTCAGGCTGCAGCACCAGGGATGTTGGCTCCGCTTCTCGGATCTTCAGTTGGTCCCAGTCCACCTTCTTGGACTCGACGAGCATCATGGTGGCATTGGCCGAGTACTCCAGGGTCTTAGCGAGCTGTACGGCCTCCATGTCACACTTGTAGGATGTCTCGACGTCGCCGAAGATGGAGATGATGCCATTTGGAATTAGCATCTTGGACAAGATAGGTATGGTTGGGGATCACCATGAATTTGGCCAACATTGGCCTGCCAAAGATGGCATGGTAGGATGTTTTGAAGTTGGCGACCTCGAAGGTAAGGTGCTCGATGCGGTAGTTGTCGGGCGTGCCGAACGTGACCGCCAGGACAACGCGCCCAATAGGATAGGATCCTTTTCTGGGGACGATGCCGTAGAATGGGTCTTCGTAGGGGAGGAGCAGAATAAAATTAAAGTCCATGCACTTAAGTGTATCGATGAAGATGATGTTGAGGCCGCTCCCACCATCGATCAGCACCTTGGAGAGTAGGACTCTGTCTATGGTGGGGCACACCACCAGCGGGTAGGACCTGGGGTCCGAGATGTGTACCCAGTGATCTTCCCTAGAGAAGGCTATGGGCATCTCCAACCAGCGCAGATACTCGACTGGTGTAACAGAAACGAAGTGCACTTCCCGCTTTTGCAACATGTATTTGCGTTTGCTGCAAAACATCTTGGGGCCGCCGATGATGATGTTCACCTCTCGATCAAGGTGCAGAAACTCACCATTGTCGTTGCTGGCGCCCTGGTTGGCATCGAGGTTGCACTGTTCATGGCGTTCATCCCTGTGTTGATCATCGTGGCGACGGTTGTCGCGGGCGTCGCGGCGGCAATTGTCACGACAGTTATCTTCCTTGCAGTAGTCGTTTCGGTAAGGCTGCTTGTATTCCATTGGAGCACTGAGCTCTTTCTTGAGGATCGTGCAATCCTGAAGATTGTGGTGTGTGTCCTTGTAGAAGGGGCATGGGGCGTTCAACGTATTGTCGAACTCCTCCTGGAGGAAGGTTGTTTGCCTCGCAGGGTCGGCTTCGGTCGTGAGGACCTCAGGGGCCCTCTTTCGAGGTCGGAAAGGCTCTGGCCTGGGCTGGCGCTAGTGGTCTTGATGGGTCGGCAGTTCGTCATCATCATTGTGGCGGTGCTTGCTATCCTGGAATGAGACGTGCTCGGCCTCATCTGTGTCGGCATGGAGGTTGACGATCTGCATCATGTGTCCGACCATCTTTGGATCGACCTAGAACATGGTGTGGAACATCAATCTATTCTTGAGGCAAGTTCAGAAGTACCAGATGATGTCTCGGTCTTCAATGCCGGCCAGCCTGTTGCGGTTGTCGCAGAAGCAGTTGACGTACTCACCGAGAGTTTCATTCTTCCACTGGCAGACTTGGCCAAGGTCTTGCATGTTTCTGGGTCGGGCATATCTAGCCTGATAGTTCTAGGTGAAGGCTCTGACAAGCTAGCCCCATGTGTCGATGCAGCCTCACGGGAGATTTTCCAGCCATAGGAGAGCTGTGCTTCCTAACACCACCGGGAAGTAGGCGACCATCTGGTTATAGGTGCCATGCGCAGCCTTGACCGTGGTGCAGTATGTCTTTAGCTAGATCTTTGGGTCAGAGTGACCATCGTATTTCTCGTTAATGGCTGGCTTGAAGATGGGTGGCCACTGGACAGCCCTGAGGTGGGGGGTGAATGCGGCAAACCCGTCGATGTCCATGTCGTCGTGTTCCATGAGGCGGTAGTGTACCGGTAGGGCCCTGGGGCGTGCGCCATTGTCATGCTGGGGTGGGTTGTAGGCATTGCCAGGGGTGCCGTAGTGACAAGTGTAATCATCGCGGTGGCGTAGCTCCTCCCAGCGGTTGCGGGCCTCCTGTTCCACGTCATGGTTTGGCTGGTTGTCGACCCCTGGAGCACCGAAGTACCGGTCATATTGGGTACTCTGGCAGAGCTCCACCTTGTCCCGCTCCTAGTGATGGTTGTTGAGCTCACCACGGAGGTCGTGGTGGTTGCAGAGATTGTCGTGGAGATCGCGGTCAAGTTGCCGAGCAGAACAATCGTGGTGTTCACCATCTCCTCGTCCATTGCGGCGACGGTTGTCGCGGTGGCGGTTATCTAGTTGGCAGTCATCATCGTCAGGGTGGTGGTCATTCCTTTGGGACTGCTCCACCTCCTCCTTTTGAATCAGTTCCAGCCGACCTCCCCTACGCAGCTGTGATCAGCTCAGCTGCAATCAGATCTACTCTGAGTAGATCGGTTTTGGGAGTGCCGGGTAGATGTAGATCTGGAGTGTAATGATTGGCTTCTTGAGCATGCTGGGGCCTGGGCCCTCTCCTTAATCTGGGTGTTGGTGACACGGATGCGTGCCCAGATCCGCTGCAGTTGCTTCGACTCCAGAAGATTTTCAAGGTTGACAAAGATAGCACCCAGGTTGGCCTGGGGTGCGGTAAAGACGTCATGACCGACCTGTTCTAGGTCGGCTTGCATATTGCAGGCACGTCAGGAGTTGGGGCGCCTACACCGACCTCCACCGTCCCCTTGGTCGCCGTTGTTAGTGTTGGGTCGGACCGGCGATATGGGAGGCGCACCAGTTGCCGCGGTGGCGGTGGGTGGTCAACAGGCCTAGATGTTGGCTTGCTCCCGCTGGCGTAGTACCGCACGATCCCGGTTCCTGGCGTTGCGGCCCTCTTCCTGAGAAGAGGTTTCGCCATCTTGGGGTGGCTCGTCCATCTCGGGGTGTTGCTATTCTCTTCGCCGTCACCGTAGGAGTTTGGAGTAAGGGCGAAGCGAGGGACCTGGAGCTCGCCACAGTCCGGAAACTGGGTGGGTTCGGGAGGGTCGTCAGTTTGGTTCTTGAACGCCTACGTGAATTTCTAGGAAAACACCGCAGCCGAGTTATTGAGGCCGAAAGGGGTGCGGAAAGGGTCCTGTGCCCACCTTCCAGGGCGTAGTGCCGCCATGGAGAGGTTGATACCCTCAACGATGGTGTTGCTGATGCGATCTATCCCCACGATTAGATAGGAGGGCGTGGGTGGGCGGGTTGCCATGAGGATGTCTGGGACTCTCTCCATGAGAGAAAGGTCGCTGACCTGCTGGACGACCGAAGCGATGATCCTAGGGTGGAGAACTTGTGCCACCGATGCAGATTCAACGGAGGCCGAGCTGATGGTGGACACTGAGTCGGCGATGGAGGCGATAGAGTCGGAGTCCATCGGCATGCTTCCGAAGCGGAGCTGGATCAGGTTGGTGAGGAAGTCCTTCGTGCTCTCAGGGAAGATGACACCGGGGCGGGATGCCATCGAGCTCGCTAGGGAGGATCTCACGATCACCCCTACCTGGCGCGCTAGCTGTTAGATTTGGTGACCGGCAATCCAACAAGAGGGTGGCCAGATGGTAGATTTGTAGGCGAGGGAGATCGTAAGACCAAGAACTCGAATGATAACACAAAGCTGTAAGGTTTAGACAGGTTTTCCACCAAGGAGGTGTAACACCCTACGTCCTATGTTCTGGTGGATTGTATTGCTGGTATGATCTGTTGCACTAAGGGGATATCTGACGACCTAGGGTTACAACCGGATAGGATCCAATCTTAGTTGGTTATTTTATGGAAATCAATCTGAGTCGATTTACAACGAGTATCCCGCAATATCCGGGCGGATTCTGTTCCATGCGTCTTTATGCCTTGTGCTCCATGCATCTTCATGCCTTGCCCCACACATCATTGTCAGGTGGGATCCACTTATCAGACCGGCCAGTATCCTGGTCGGTGGTAGGTGGGGACCGTGGGTACCCTTATCCCTCAACACTATATATTCAAAGAATTTTACACAATTTGGAGAAAGTGCTATGAAAAATAATTAATAATTAATTATTTGAGTAACCTTGTCACTTAGATTTGATGGACATCGTAGCTTGAGGCACATTTGTTTTGTTTATTTAGCTTTGAATTAGGATGTGGCTTCCAGTGAATTACAATGCACATGTTAGCATTTTAACAAGCGTCTTTTCATGCTATTTGGAACGAGGCTTGTCTCGCAGTTTTGTAGTTACCCAAGTATTTTGTAAAAGAAGTATCCTAACCAAACTATCGCTTTGGATTCGTTCGAGATAATGGTTCTTGGACTTTATCACAGCATGAAGCTCTCAAATCATAGTGGATAAGATTTTGATGTGATGGTGGTAAACCATAGTGACTTATTGGAAAATCAGAATCATTATTCTGCTACCTTATCTTAATAACAAGTTGTTAGTTCAAGGTAATTTTGCTGTATTAATAGTGTAGTACTCCCTCTATTCGTTTGGCTTTTCTAGATAAATAGCATTTAATATGCACCTAAATATATGTTATGTGCACATACATAATAAAAATTATGTATCTAGAAAAGTCAAAACGAATGGTATTTTGAAACGGAGGTAGTATTAGTCATTAAGATTATCATAGTATCTATTTTACCTGGTGTCTATAGCATCCTTTTCTACAGCAAATTAATAAGGAGATATAGGAAAATTGTATCTTTGTAGAGACATAAACTAGGCACAGAATCCATCCGATAAAAACCACAGAGTTGCTTTGTCAATACTCCATATAGCACTTGTTCTGGGTCAAGTTGTGTCCTTAGGAAATCAAGTTGTGTCCTTAGGATCGAACAAATTAAACACATGAAAAAGTTATGTATCATTCTTGTCAGTTCTTAACTTCATATCATTTGGGAATTCTGGAGAAACTGAGATGAAACAAGCTGCTGTAGCCTAATAATCACTTTGCTCTCTAACACAAAAGAAAAGGTTAATGTGGCTTTGGTGGGCCTCGTAGCTGTAGGTAGTCGGTACATGTTATTGTTTGTTTAGCTTTGTGCTTGCAAGTGGCTTGCTGTGAATCATACATCGTGGTTTGTCCGATCCGGCTTGTCCAGCTACTCGAGGTGCTCAGGCTTGCTGCAAAGTGACAACGGAGATCCTCCGCTCCCGATAACGGTGTTCGTTGAACTTGAATATTTGGTTTTCGTCGGTGGGTGTGATCTATAGTTAGTATTTATTACCGGCAGGAGGGACCCTAAATATGCATGCCTCCTCGATCCAATCCCAGAAAAATACCCAGCTACAGCCAGTACCCACCCACCTAACCCAGACCATGTCGGGCGGCGGAAATGGCAGTGGCAGCGCCGGCGGTGCCGCTCACGTCGTCATGTTCCCCTGGCTCGCCTTCGGCCACATCAGCCCGTTCGCCCAACTGACGCGCAGGCTCATCTCCGGCGACGAGACGCTCCGTGTAACGTTCCTGACGGCCGCCGGGAACGTGCCCCGCGTCGAGGCGATGCTGGCGGAGGCCGCTGGCGCGGTGGCAGTCCTGCCGCTGGACCTGCCAAGCGTGAAGGGTCTGCCCCCGGCCGCCGCGAGCACGGCTGAGCTCTCGGCCGACGGCGCCGAGCTTCTTAAGGTCGCCCTCGACGGCACCCGGCCGCAGGTCGCCACGCTCCTCGCGGAGCTCCGCCCGGACGCCGTGCTGTTCGACTTCGCCGTGCCGTGGGTTTGCGACGTCGCGGCGCCCCTCGGCGTCAGGGCGCTCTACTTCAATGTCTATTCCGCCGCAACCCTCGCGCTCCTCACCGTCCCTGCGCGGTGTCCCGGTGGGCAGCGCCCGTCGGCGCACGAGCTCACTGCGGCGCCCGCCGGCTTCCCGTCGGACTCGCCGCTCGTCACGCTGCCGGCGTACCAGGCAGCCAACCTGACGTACGCGTTCCAGAGCTTCTACGGCATGCCGAGCGCGTACGACCGTTTCATCGAATGCTTCAAGGGCTGCTTCGGCACCGTCATGAAGACCTGTGCCGAGATGGAGGGCCCCTACATCGACTACATCTCGGCCCAGATCGGCAAGCCCGTGCTCCTGGCCGGACCCGTCGTCCCGGAGCCACCGGAAGGCGAGCTCGAGGAGCGGTGGTCGAGCTGGCTGTCGTCGTTCCCCGAAAACGCCGTCGTCTTCGCCTCGTTCGGCAGCGAGACGTTCCTTCCGGCCGCCGCGGCCACAGAGCTTCTCCTCGGCCTAGAGGCGACCAACCGCCCGTTCCTCGTGGTGCTGAATTTTCCCAAGGGTGCGGACGCCGAAGAAGAGCTCAGGGCGCGCGTTCCGCCGGGGTTCGAGGACAGGGTGAAGGGGAGAGGGGTCTTGCACACGGGGTGGGTGCAGCAGCAGCACATCTTGCTGCACCCGAGCGTGGGGTGCTACGTGAACCACTCCGGGTTCAGCTCGGTGGCGGAGGGGCTCGCCGCCGGCTGCCGGCTGGTGCTGCTGCCGATGAAGACTGACCAGTACATCAATGCGGCGGTGTTCGCGCGTGAGCTCCACGTCGGTGTGGAGGTAGCTCGGCGCAGCGAGGACGGATGGTTTGGCTGCGATGCGGTCAGTGATGCTGTAGCTGCTGCCATGGCGGCTGGCGGGGACGGGGAGGGGAGGAAGTGGAGGGAGTTCTTGTTGGACGACGCCGTGCAGAAGGGGTTTGCTGCTGAGTTCCTCAGAAACCTTAAGGGGCTCGTCTCAGGGCCTAACTATAAAACATGAAAACGACTATGTCTTGTTGAATATTCTGATGCACTGGTTTACAAGCTACAAGTGCCATCTGAATTTGCAGTGTCGGTATTGTTGAAATTGTGAGTACAAAATATCCTGTTAAGGATGCAAGTATTCGGTGATGGTTTCTCTCTCTTCCCTCTCAGCTCTCTTTGTGTTTTGTGCTACTTCTACTGAGCTGATAGGATTTTAAGGGGGTCTCCATATTCTTTCTCCTTAAAATATTTCTTGTGCTTAACGTGTCTTTGAGCAGTCACCAAATGAAAACCTTTTTTGTATTTTCTGACAAGAAGATTTCCACAACAATTTAAAAATTAGATGAACCTCTATTTGTGAAATAAGTTATCTGTTTAAAACAGAGGTTAAGATGTGAGGTCCCCGGTCCAGAAGTCATCATCGGTCGTCACAGGTAACCTTTCCGAGCTGAGAGCAAGGTCTACCAACTGATTCTGCCAATGTAGACAAGGGGAGACTGAGGAGGCGACTGATTGCTGGTTTGCACTATGATGTTAATATTCTTGGCAAAGGAGAAGAGTTTATCGATAGTTGGGGTTGTTATTGTTGTGATATTTAGTGTTATTGCTAGGTATATTGTTGAGGTGGGATCGTGCTGGTATTTTGTTAGCTGATGATACTATCCGGAAAATTAGGATAAGTATGAATGATGATTATAAACTTTGTAGTCTACATTGGTTTAATGGCTATTCAATTTGATTGTAGCATATTTACCTTTCAAATATTTCGATATTCATTTGCCTATATTCAATGATGCATAATTGATGATCACTAATAATATTAAATTTGTAATATATATACAAATGCATTGTCTAGTAAAACAACGGGAGGTATGGGTGTTACAAAATGAAAAACCACTAATCTACTCATAGATAGTCAACAATCGTGTTCCTCGTGACTATGACACCCGGCCCAAATATGATATGGTCTAGTAGTGACCCATGAACACAGGAGCCCACATTTAGTACCATATTTCTAGTTGAGCAAGGGTAGAGCCAACTTATAAGCTTTTGTCCTCCAGCCTGAACATCTTCGGATCAACCATTTTACATGTGTATTCTTGCCCGCCCCACATAAGGGCTGGGCAATGCAACTTTTGAGGATAGGGTGTTACAAGTGGTATCACAGCAGACCCTCACGGTTGGTGGTAGGGATCATTATAAGAAAGGTTCTTGGATGGCCTAATCTTCACGATAATAGGTTTATAAACAGAGGATAATTTACTGTGAACAGTGGGGTAGCTCGCTTTAATCCTGACCAAGGTTGGACGCAACAAGTGACAGGGAGAGAGGAACTAAAACCTTGAGAACTTCAGCTCGATCTCCAAAAAGTTTAGAACCATAATTCAGGGCTAATCCACATAAAAACGGCACAACCTAACTAGAAATCGTAGAGCATGAAGTAGAGAATCCTAGAGGGGATCTCTTAGCAAGTCCAAGAAGAACAAGCAAGAACAAGGGTGTGCAAGGCACTCAGTAGCTCAGCTGAAAAACCATATGCGGTTATCAATTCATCAAAATTCAAATTATTTTTCCAGTAGCATCTAGGAGCTATTTATACTAGAAAAAACCCTCCTAGATAGGTATGAATTGAAGTCAACACATTGGAAGGTGAAAGACCCACTGATGAAGCATTCACAAGGTGATCTTCAATTCTCGCGCGTCCTCTGGCCTTCTTCCAGCCGGTTGACCAGGAGCCACCGGTCCTGCTGTGACGAGAGACGATGACTCGAGCAGCCAGCAGGATGCAGACTGTAAGCGGGAGACACGCAATAGATGAAAGGGAAGGCAGGAAGCACGAGTGGGGAGTGGCCGAGCGGGACCATGGAGGATGCGCCGTCGGTCGCCCGACCGGTGACCTCGCTGTGACGCTGACGTATGCTATTGTGAAAGGGTCGGCGACACAGCGGGCGGATCGAGCGCGGAGGGCAAGAGGGGTGGGGAAAGGGAGGAGCTTCTTTGTATATATTCGGTTACTTCGGTTACCTGAGGCCCACAACCGAAGTAATCGAGATTATTTCAGGTATTAAGAACTAAAGATCCAATTGGTGACTGATTTTTTCGGTTTCGGATAATTGGGTAATTCAGTTCGGTTCTCCGGTATTTCGGTTCGGTTTTCGGTCAGCGGTTAATTATGTCCAGCTCTATTTAGCTAGTCCACCAAAACTGTGACTTAGAGTTGAGCACACCTCACCACCGCACCACCGCTTTCTGTCAAGTTTTGGAATTTTATTTCATAGATTCGTCATTTGCATATTCGGTACAACAAATGGGCCGACGCCCGCTTCGTCTATGGGCTCCGAGCCGGAGGGTTGGTGGGCTGTGTGCTGGGCGGCTTTTTTTTAGTTTGCAATTTGTTTTCCGCAGTTTGATTCAGAGTGCACAGGGAGCAGTAGCGTTGGGAGCCGGATCACGACACTGCCGTCCTCCGGGTGCTAGTTTCCTCCTCGCTCTAGGACACCATCTCACGTTTCACCATCCTGCTGCCGCCTTCCTGACTATATTGAGGTGATGAGTTCTGCTCCTTTCTGGCACCTGTTCCTCATTGATTCGTGTAGAACTAAGTCATGCTAGTCCTACATCTGTTAGTTTCTCTCGTAGTTAAACTCTGTCAATAAATTTCGAATATTCAGCTAATAAATTTTCTGAATTAGATATTGAGATAACTGAATTTATTATTCTATATCTCTATCAATTTCGTAAATCAGTTCTTTTTTCGATCACTGTTGATTGTCGTTCTGCATTTCAGGTACTGATTGAAGGCGCATACAGGGTGGTCGACATGCAGATGAGCAACTGCATAAAACATTTCCCATATGTACTACATGGACTTTGTTGAGGTCACTACCACAGATAAATCCTTGGTGTAACAAATGTTAGCTAACACTGAATGAACAAACAGTAAACCTGATTCTGATTATTTAAGTTACAAGAGATAGATTTATTCAGAGGTTACAACTTACAAGTGTTCCATCTCCCTAAGTAAAAAAAAAGCAATTGTCTTTACATGTTGATCACTTCATTGTACACTGGTGTAATACAGAGATATACAGAGATTATATATGTCTTGAATAGAGCTCATACCAAGTGTTGCTATCTGTGCGAAAACTGTATGCTGTGGAAAAACAAAGAGACTAGAATCGAATAGAGCTAATTACAACTCTTTGTTTATAAACCATTGCATTCTCCTATGTAATTTGAAATCTACAACCATAATGTTTAGTTATGCATATACGCTTTACTAATCAATTGTATACTTTATATCTACAAGGTCACTTCGAGTGGGGAGAAAATGATGCTAACTGCTACGCGCGTGTTGTTCTGTGCATAATATTTGTGGAAGATGTAGACATGTTTATGATGTGTACTAGTAGTATTCATTGTTGTATTATTAAATAGTAATTATTAATATATTACAAATGGGCTTTAAATTGTTATGATCAATGTATACTATAAAAGTTTGAGTGGGTTGAAATGTCTGACTGTTTGAGAGGGATTGAAATTTGATCGGCCCAAATGTTTATGGGCCGATTTTCATGGGCTGAGTATAGTGGGCCAAAAAGTAGCCCACTTCTAAAATGGGCCACGAATGCAAAGTCATCGTCCACATCAGCAGACAAGTCAGCAACCATTTTAGTGTCCACGTCATTATGAACACCATATCAGCAGTCACGTCACCATCCATATCATCATCACTATCCATGTCACCAGCCATGCCAACGTCCATGTCACCTATGGATCTTTATCCTCGATGAATGCTCCCTATGTTTTTATTTATAAGGTGCACACACATATCAAGATTCAAACTTTGCAATCTTTCACTAATAATTTAACTATTAAATTTTCATTTTTTATAATGGTTGTCTACAATGATCATAAGTTTATAACCATAGGCAATATAATATAAGACAAATGAATGATCAAAGTGTTATTTAGAAGATCGTGCCAAGTCATACCCAGCCTTATAAATATAGATGGAGGGAGTATTAACCTACGTGGCAACCGTTCACGACATTTATTGTTTTTCATTGATATTAGGTTTGGGTTGGGCTACATGGGCCTAAGGGCATTTTATGATGGTTATAAAATGTTATAGATTATGTTGATCCATGACGATTATGAAGAAACGTAGCTAGATTTAATATGTGACGGTTAATGACAGTTTTTTAGCGATATGTGACATAATTTTTCCGTCATAGATTAAATGGTTTCCTGTAGCGAGGAGAAACACTAGCAGATCCAACGCGCAGCATCACACACACGAATCTTAAAGCGTCCGAAGGTGTGGCGTAGGCAGGGTATGCACCTGTATTCACGTGAATACCACAAATTTTGAAAGAAAACTAACTATTCTTAGTATATAAACATGAAACATGTATGCTTAGTCAAAGTTTGTGTCCACTAGAATCCAATTGTGCCTAACTCGACAACTCATCAGCTCAAGTGCTAAACTCAACTCAAGTCATATAGTTACATATTCACCTTGTTCCAATCACATTTTTTTATGATGAATGCCACGGTGCAAATTCCTAGATACACCACTACCACAAGCCATATAAGAAAAGGTTACATAGAAAAGCCGGATTAGATGCGCCCGTGCGTGAGCTACTAGGGAGAGCGCCGTGGCGCTGGAGTAATTTGAGTGGGCGACCACTGACTGATCTGTTGGATTGACGGCCCAAAAACCAAGTGCTGGCTGGGCCAAAAACACTCGATTGCTGGGTACACAGTCCGTTTCCCACCACTACCATCGGATCCTTTGAATGATTTTATTCTTCTTGCTTGTCTCGGATGTGGGAGTCATGAATTTTAGTTTTTACTCAAGAGTTATCGAAGATAGCTGCGTGCAAGAATCTGAGCCGCGTCCCGCAACACGGCAACAGTGCTTCTGTACTCCTCCATTATCGTGACTTTGACAGCCACCTGCATGCCATGTCGGCGGCCCCAGGCGGCCGGATCCGCCCTACAACCACTAGCACAAGATAAATGGCCAGAGCAGGCGGTTCGTGGTCATGGTCCGTAAAGCTTCTCAAAAGATTTGTTAGAATCGGATCCAATCCAACTCTAGCTGGATCCTGGATACAATATACAATCATACAAATCCAGAGCCAGGTAACGCCGAGCAACCATACACCGTGCCTACCATGCCGGGTGGAGGAAGAAAAGATGCCGCCGCCGGCGAAGCTATTCACGTCGTGATGCTCCCCTGGCTCGCCTTCGGCCATATCAGCCCGTTCGCGCAGCTGGCGCGGAAGCTGGTCTCCGTCGAGGGCGCGCACATCCGCGTGACGTTCCTGACGGCCGACGGGAACCTGCCGCGCGTGCAGGCCATGCTGGCGCCGGCCGCCGGCGCGGCGGCCGTCGTGCCGCTATTCCTGCCCCACGTGCCGGGGCTACCCGAGGGAGCCGCCAGCACGGCCGAGCTCACGGCCGACGGCGCCGAGCTCCTCAAGGTCGCCTTCGACGGCACTCGGGACCAGGTGTCGGCGCTGTTGTCCGAGCTCCGCCCGGACGCCGCGCTGATCGACTTCGCCACCCCGTGGGTCACCGACATCGCCGCGCCTCTTGGCATCAAGGTGCTCCACTTCAGCGTGTTCTCAGCCGTCGCCGGCGCCTACAACGTCGTCCCGGCGCGCCGCCTCCATGGGGCGGTCCCGTCGGCCGGTGACCTCACGTCCGCCCCTTCCGGTTTTCCCAAGGGCTCCGCGCTAGCCACCATTCCGCCCTACCAGGCCGCCGGCTTCACCTACCTGTTCACCAGCTTCGACGGCCAGCCCTGCGTCTACGACCGTGTGATCGCCGGCATCAAGGCCTGCGATGCCATCGTGATAAAGACCTGAGTGGAGATGGAGGGCCCCTACATAAGTTACCTCTCCGCCCAGTTCGGCAGGCTAGTGCTTCTCGCCGGACCCGTCGTGCCGGAGCCGCCGCAGGGCCATCTCGAGGAGCGGTGGGCCAGCTGGCTCTCCTCGTTCCCGGAGAACTCCGTCGTCTTCGCCTCGTTCGGCAGCGAGACGTTCCTACCGGCAGCGGCGGCGACAGAGCTTCTCCTCGGCCTCGAGGCCGCCAACCGGCCGTTCCTCGCCGTGCTCAACTTCCCCAAGGGAGCCGACACGGAAGTGGAGCTCCGGGCACGGATCCCGCCGGGGTTCGAGGAGAGGGTGAAGGGGAGAGGCGCGGTGCACACGGGGTGGGTGCAGCAGCAGCACATCCTGCAGCACCAGAGCGTCGGGTGCTACTTGAACCACGCCGGGTTCAGCTCCGCCGTGGAGGGGCTCGTAGCCGGTTGCCGGCTGGTGCTGCTGCCGATGAAGGGCGACCAGTACCTCAACGCGGCGCTGCTCGCGCGAGAGTTGCTGGTTGGGGTGGAGGTGGCGCGCCGCGACGAGGACGGCTGGTTCGGACGCCAGGACGTGAGCGATGCGGTTGCCTTGGCGATGGCGGAGGGAGGGGATGGGGACGGGAGGAAGTGGAGGGAGTTCTTGACGGACGACGCCGTTCAGAAGAGGTTCGCCGGGGACTTCGTCCTGCAGCTCAAGGAGCTCGTGAGGGCAGCCTGACTCTAGCTCGTATGTGCACGGAGTACGGTTACCTGAATGTATGCTGTGGAAAGGGGGTGTTTGGTTCCACGAAATAAAGTTTAATCCATGCCACGTCGAATATTTAAATATTAATTAGAAGTATTAAATATAGACTAATTACAAAATCAATTGCACAAATGGAGGCTAATTTGCGAGATGAATCTATTAAGTCTAATTAATTTATGATTAGTAGTCCACATTTCCAGTAGCATCATATTATCAAATCATGGACTAATTAGATTTAAAAGATTCATCTCGCGAATTAACCTCCATCTGTGCAATTAGTTTTATAATTAACATTTTAATATCATAATTAATATCTAAACATTCGATGTGCATTAAACTAAACTTTGGACAATTGGAATGAAGAACAAAAACGCCGTAATTCGCTTCTTATGTTTCCTTTTCCTGCTTTGTGCTTTCTATTGTAATAAAGTTATCACTATTGTACTGTCCTCCTCAGTCCTTAACAGTCGACCATCTCAATACAGGTTCCATCATATTGCAGGTGGGTCCTTTGTTATATATCCGTCCTCTTTTTTTACAGCACGTGGCTACAAGCACTAGAAGTCTGCAACCAAAAACTCCTTATAATGCAAGCAAAAAAGGGATTTATCTGATGACCCAAATTTACTCTCACCTGGTTGTTCTTTGCTTCGTTGAATCATCATAGTTCTTCGTTGTTTAGGCCAGTGTGTGTATATATATGTAAAGGGATTTTTCTGATGTTACGACACTTATCACCACGAACTTGCAGCCAATACTCTTCCAATTATATTTTTTTAACGAAAATAATAACTGGGTCATCAATAAAGGAGACCATCTAAGGGCATCGCAGTAGTAATCTGATTTGTCGATGAGAGAGAGCGCGCCACGGAAGTAAAAATGTTGAATCGATTCATACCCCTAATGTTATATAAAATGTAGCCACCGCTCTTCCCTGTCATCCGTCCGCCGCCTCTTCCTCCGTCCTAGTTTCCTCCGCCGCCGCTTTTGCTTCCGCGCGCAGCTCAGCTCGCCGCGCGCGCCTGCTACTACCCAGAAAGACTCCGCCGTGCTAGAGATGCGCGGAGCCAACACCGGAGGGCCGGGAGAGGGCTGTAGCTGCCGAGCGCGTTGGGGAGCAAGGGGATGGGGGAAGCCAGCGAGCGCGGCGGCGAGCCGGCGACAGATGAAGACGCCAGCCAGTGCTGCGGCATCTTAGCAGGGAGATGAGGAGCCCGACTGGTGACTGCTCCATCGGCAGTGCGTCGGTGACTCCACGGCGGAGGCCCGGCTGATTGGGCGAGTGCTGCGGCCACTGCGCAGGGAGATAAGAAGGCCCGTTGCTCCGCCGGCTATGCGTCAATGACTCCACAGCGGCGGGCGGTGGCCACAACGACGAGTGTATCGGGGATCCTACAGGTGGGGCTAATCTATTTTTTAATCTCCATGAGTCGATTCATAAATATAAATCGCTTTGAGCATGCCACTTAGGTGTATGCACCGGCCACTGGAGAAGGCCTAACACACCGCAACCCCATGAAAAAAAAATACAAGGCAAACTAAGATTAGAAACACCTGCTTGTAATTTCAAACGGCAGGAGTTGGAAAATCATGGTCCTAGTAATAGGTTTACTCTAGTTTGTTCCCCGTTTCTTTCTACTTCGCAACACAAACTGTTTCTGATATTTATTGGTCAATTCTTTTTAAAAGGCGTTTAGCTATTACTCCTAGCTGTGTGCATCCATTGTTGGGTGCAAAGTATTAAAGTTGTACTTGCAATCCACGGAGAATAATTAAGCTCTTCTTTATTTGTCCTTGCCATCCATGAACAGGCCAGAAACTGGAAGCAACGGAACGATTACAGCATTTCATCAGCAGCCAAGTCTTTCCCGGAGCTGGGATGGGAAGACTTTTGTGATCACCACGGACAACTTCTTGCTGGCGATTTAGACGCCTGTGGAGAGTAATGACGAGCGAACACCGGTGCCACTTTGCCAGTCATTCGTCCTTACAACTTTTGCAGAACGATCTGGAAGAAGGACCTCATACCATGACAATCAGTCCATGCCAACGACGTGGAATCGTGTAGTACGTTGAAATTCTAGGTCTTCCGAGCAATAGTACAAGCACTAAAAACACAATTAAAGAGGAGAAAGGTCGTGCCTAACTATAGTGCGTGGATAGGCTGCAATTTTCATGAAAACTCGTTTTCATTTATCATTGGACTTATTGATCTTTTTATCTATCACTACGGCAGATATGCACATCACCTCCGGCTCCAAACTCCCCATCACTGTTTCAAATCCATCATATGAAATTCGGCGGTGATAGGAATAGGCCGACGGTGATGCTTAATAAAAAATTAAAAAAATCCTGCTGGCTGCAGCCCCATCCCGTGCCGCCGCCGCCCCCATTCCGGGCCGCCGCTGGCAGCCACGGTTGTGGCCGCCACCGCTGCGGCTCGCTGGATTTGGCCGGCCAACCGCTGCAGTAACCTGGGGGAGGCGTACCAGGGTCTCCACCGTCAGAATCCCCGTGCGCCGCCACTCCCCTAGCTCGCCGCCACATTCAGCCTGCCGCTGCTCCCTCGCGTGCCGCTGCATCTTGCCCATCGCCCCACACGCTACAACTCCTCCACACCTCCGCATCCAGGAGGCCGGATCTTGTCGTCGCCGAATCTCTTGGTTGCCGCCGTTGTCGGATATAGTTAACGCTGCTCCATCAAGGGGGGAGGAGAGAGGAGGCTGGATCTCCATGCCTTGAAGGGCGCCGCTGCTGCTCCTCACCTTAGGCATGAGGTGAGGGCAAACGGAGGGGGGAGGAGAGGGGAGGCCAGGGAGGCAGAAGGAGGGGGTCACCGACGGTGGAGGGAGAGGGAGGAGGGAGGGCGGTGAAGGAGAGGGGCGGTGAGAGAAGAGAGAGCGGTGGAGGGGCCGCGAGAGAGGGATGGAGGACAAGGGGCCGCGAAAGAGACAGATAGAGCTAACCCGCCTTTGCGAGCCAGAGAGAGAGAGAGGAGGCTACGGGAGAGGGAGACGGGGGAGGGGGGTGGTGGGGCGGACACGAAGGCGCGAGTTAATTGGATTGAACTCGTTGTTCAAGTCCGCTCCAATTATCATTGCTTGATGGTAAGAAGAGCTGGCGGTGATACTTTCACCACCGGTTTTAGCCAATAACCGGTAGTGAAGAGCATCATCACCGCCAGTTTTAATGCTCACTACTCCTATTTGCTTCAAACCCGACGGTGAAAGTCTATCACCGCCGGCCCATGCAAAACCGGCTGTGATGGGCCGACGGTGATAGCATACTCTGTAGTAGTGTATATAGAAAGAAACAATAACAATGTAGTTGTAAAATTTTAAATTTGGTAAGCCATTGAAAACTTTGAAGTCGTGTATTTTTATCAAGGTATTTTGTGAAGTTCTTGGCGTGGAGCCCGGATGGAGATCGGGTGCAATGGTAACTGCTACTGCAAGTTACCACTGGTAGCGATCTGAACCGTCCGTATTCAGGGATGATCGAGTGTGATCGAGTGCTACGGTGGATGCAGCTACAGTATTTTTGCGAACAGCACGGACTGCTACAGTACATGCACAGTGCCGGATAGTCCACCACCCGTTCCTCTCTCTGCGCATGGACCCCGTTGCTACAGTGCCACTGTTTAAGTTGCAGTGCCAATGGCTACTACACCGGATCCTGGTCCACGTGGAGCCCATATTTGCACATCCAATTCTTCCTCACAAAGGAGTAGTCAGGGGATGGTAATATGTGTTCTCATATGGCTAGCCGCTAGCACACCAGTTGTAGCAGCAGGAAGGCAAACAAAACGAAGGGAAATTCTCCAATGCAGAGTAATGCGATTAAGAAATTAAGGTGGTGTTTTGTTGGGTTCTTTTGCTCCATTGGATATCACGTACCGTTACTTCCCGTTTGTTTCATGTCGGCTCTGATGGGGTCACGGTGGAATCAATTAGCAGCCTATGCAAAGCCGATACCGCCCGACCCCAGTGCTAGGGATGCAGGCGGGGCGGGTTCTGCCGCGAACCCTCTAGGATGAACCCGCCAGCGAACCCACAAATTACCGCACAGGTAACCCGCTTTGACGGAGCGGGTCTACGCGGGTAGCTCGCGATTGCCTGGTGGCGCCGCATGCCTGCAAGTTTGTCCTGATCCCTTCCCTCCTCCACCGCTCAATGCTCCTCCGCAATCGCCGGTCCCGCGCGCCACACTCTGATCGGCCGCCGTGCAGTCCTGGGAGCCCCGGTGGGAGCCCGTGCTGTGCCACGCGTTTGGATGCGCCCGTGGACCCCGCTCCTCGGGCACCGGCTCGAGCCGCTATACGCGACGGTGAGGGAAAAGTTAGTCCAAATTCCAACTTTACCACTATAAAAAAAAGAAGATTTCCCATCATATCAAACTTGCAGTACATGCATGGGGTACTAAATGTAGATGAAATTAAAAACTAATTGCACAGTTTTGTTGTACTTTGCGAGACGAATCTTTTGAGTCTAATTAGTCAATATTTTGACAATAATTCACCAATACAAACGAAATGCTACAATGTTGCTACAATAATTTTAGTTGGGCAACTAAACAAAGGAGGGAGCTGCAGGGGTGGCACGCGGCCCGGGCCTGGCCGACCGCGACATGGTGCTTCCGTGGAAGGACGCGTTTGGGCCGGCGGCGTTGGGGGAGTTCGTTGGCGGACGGCGGCCAAGTCATGCCGTCTTTGAGGCGGGGCCTGCAGGCTGTGTGCGTCACGCTGCCGGAGTAGGACGACGGCGGGTTCCGCAGGGTGATGAGGACGGCGTCATCACTCGTCCGTGGTGTCGGCGCTGGACATGGCGCGGCTCCTAGAGGAGTTCTTCGGCAAGTGGCAGGACGCGCTGTGCCAGTGGCTGTGGGCAGTGAGACCTACCGTGTGGCGGAGGCCATGGCGTGGCACGAAGGGTGGAAGCGGCTCTTGATCAGGGGCGAAGGCAAGGGGGGCCAGCAGGGGCCATGACCCCTGCCACTGCCAAGGTCAGAGGCAGATTTTTTTTACTGGTGCTAATTCATGTTTCAGCTAGTTGTATGCGTCAAAACCATGGTTGGGTGTTTTGGCTATTAGGCGAGTAGGCTAGCTGCTAGCAACTGGAGATACCGGGTCCGGGGCCTGTCACTTGATTTCCAACCTTGATTGGTTCTCGCGCGCTAGATCTTCCTGTTCGGCGGCACCAGCACCGCGACACGATGCTCAGTTCGTTACTATATCTTCATCTCACGTGACCTCGATTCCTCAATTGTATCTGCTTTGTCATTCCAATATGTTTCAATTGCTTCGTATATATGGGAAGATGCAATTAATTTGCCTCAATTTCTTTGATGTCAAGCATATTTGCAACTACCTAAGTGGTGCAAAGGGCTTCACATTGAAGCTAACAAGATATTCCAATTAATTATTTCAATCAATTTCTTCATAAATCTCGCTTCGGTATCTATTCCTTTGATTTGTAGGTTTCTGATGTGTTTGCCAGCTTGTCAAATAACACATTAGTTATGTAAATTTACTATAGAAACTGAAAACGTTTTATATAAATTCTTCTTTTCTTATACCCAATTCATTGAAATCAAGTTTTCGCTCATGGAAACAAAAGAAAGATACTGTTTGAAGCAGTTTAACAGAAATAAATGAATAGCGATATTAAATTGTGTATATGAATGGTATATGATAGATATCTACTTGGCCCCCCTATGTTTGAATGCTGGCTCCGCCCATGCTCTTGATGCCGGAGCTACTCGCTGACGCTCCGCCCATGCTCCAGAAGATCAGTAGCGCGGCGCAACGCCTGGATGGGGGCGGCACGACGGCGAGGCCCACTCTTGCTGCTGAAGGTCACGAGGGCGTGCGCCCGTTGGTCGTGGATGTAACAGGCGCACAGCCACGCCCACGCGAGTGTCCAGGCGTGGTGCCAACCGCGACGTGAGTTCTAGAGAGGAGAGGAAGAAGCCACGCCACGGACGGCAGCACATGTTGATGCAGCAGAGGTTAATCATGGATGGCATGCGGCCGTATGCGGGTTGCCGCAATGTCCGCAAAAATCTGGCGGACACGTGCGGGCTACCGCTTGAGCACGCGTACGTGTTTGCGGCAGGTGGGGACGCGCGGCGGCCAGCCGCCACTACCGGACACAGGGACTTTGCCGAGTGCCAGGGCACTCGGCGAAGCCCGAAAAATACTCGGTAAAGCCTTTGCCGAGTGTAACACTCGGAATATGACACACGGCAAAAAATCTGCCGGCAAACGCTGATTCGCCGAGTATTGTGTGTCGGGTACTCGGCAAACACTTCGCCGAGTGGCAAAAAACACTCGACAACCAATTTTTCAAAAAGATTAAAGAAACATCCGGCCGCCACCACCACCACCAGCCGCCGGCACCACCACCGCCACCACACACTACACCACCGGCCGCCGCCACCACCACCACCACCACACACTGCACCACCAGCCGCCGCCACCACCACCGCCACCACACACTGCACACAACGCCGTTGCCGCATGACCCGCCCGTGCCGGCCGCCTCGATCCGCCCCCGCCGCCGCCGCCACACCCTCCCGCCGGATCCGGGGAAGAAGGGCGCCAGATCCGGTCGGGGAAGAAGGGGAGGGAGGGGCACCAGATCCGGCCGCCATGCCGCGCCCCTACCGGCCGCCATGACCCGCCGCCACCTCGACCCGCCCCCGTCACCACCTCGCGCCAGATCCGGCTGCGCCAGGGAGGGGGGAGGGGAGGAGGTGCGCCAGGGAGGGAGGGAGAGGGGAGGGGAGGAGGGCAGGGAGGGGAGGTCGGAGGAGATAGGGGGCTCGGGGGGGGGGGGTTTCCGAGTGGGGCTCGGGGGCTGGGGGCCTGGTGGGGTGCGGAGGAAAGGGGGCGCGGGCGGGGGGGTTAATTACCTAAGAATTTTTTAGGGTTGCTGAGCGGCCCCGATTGGGGGACTCCGGAAAGTTTTTTTTCCTTTTTTCAGGATAAAAACTTGTTGCCCAATAAACCTTTTGTTTGCTGAGTGCTAAAAATAAAACACTCGGCAAAGCCTTGATTTAACGAGTGTCATTACTTCGCCGAGTGCTTTTCGCGAAACACTCGGCAAAGTGCTCTTTGCCGAGTGCCCGAGGGAATACACTCAGCAAATTAGAGATTTCCCGTAGTGCGCAACCCGCCCCGCCTGTATCCCTACCCAGTGCTAAGCGATTACATTGCGGCGACGGTCCCTCCCAACTCAGCTCGTCAGCTCCTGGATGCCGTGAACACAATGGCACAGCGATTCCCTAGGTGAGCATTAGTTCTGGCTGGATAGCTATATCTTTCGAATATCCAACCGAAACTAATCTTTCGAATTAAAAGTATGACTCTTTATTCCCGGGTTACTCACCCGGAAAGAGCTGCCATGCACACGCATGCACGTGGTCCCTTTAGTTATGGCTGGTATTACCAATCGAGACTAAAGATTTTTTTTCTTTTTACCCTAAATTCTTTTCCATATTAATGCTAATTGTTGGTTATATATATAGACACATACATCCTTAGCGTACACTACTTACACGTATATGCTCGTATTGTATGAATGTGGTATATATAGTAGTTTATACACGTCAAACTAGTATTTGTACAATTACTATATATACAATAATTTATCCTCGTAATTCTTAGGATCCTACCATCATGGTGCTGCTCGGTGCGGCTATTGAATGTCCATCGTAATAAAATTCTCCATTGGGATTTATCACCACATCCACCGGAAATGTTATGAGAGCTTCTTGGAAGTCCAAAAGTCTCTCCTTCTCCAAGAGTTCATATTATCTCCAATATGCATCATCTGTAATTTGAAAATATGTGAATGTTACACCAATGAGCTAGAAAACGATTAATTATTAATAAGTTTATTTTACATACAGTTATATTGTCCGACATCACGTTATCCCTCATGAAATGGTACATGTGTTTATAGGTGTAGTATCCACATAAATTATTTTCTTGTTCTTGTCTCAAGCACTTTAGTGAAAAAACAAGTTATGGAATATCCGTGTTATAGAATGTACAAATTGTGCAAACTTCATACATATCGGGAACGTTGTACTGAATGAAAGTTTTTCTTTGAAATCACCACGGTGATGCTTACGGAATTGTTTACATGCGTTGTGAATTAAAATAATGAATCATACAATGTTAGGTGAAAATTTAGGAATCAAACTTTTGCATGGAGATAAAGGTCCATGAAGGACCGGGACAGACGACCAGAGGGAGGGTGAATGAGAGCCGATTCAAACTTCCTCAATGAACCTCGACTAAAGTCACAAACCTCTCTTTTAGCAATATCAAGTCCCCTTAGCTATGCAGGAGCTAATGGACCTAGGAATGATGCTAGGAACCAAATTTGAGACTAGCGAAAGTAAGAAAGAACCCAAACAAGTGTCGGAAGAAGAAATTTGAAAACCAACACAAAAGTACGGAAAACTCCATAAAACTCTTAGGAAAATTTCGCAACTTCCAGAGAATCCGCACAAACCTTCGGAGAATCTGCCCTTACAGAATTTTCTGGAAAATTCTCTAGAATATTCCGCACCTACGGATTTTTCCGAAAAACCTTCAGAATATTCCGCACCTCCGAAAATTTGATGAATATTTTTTGAAATATTCCGCAGGTCAAAAACAGCCTTTGTAAGGAAGTTGGAAAAATTCGAAACTCAATCAAACGACCTCCAAAAATCATGAAATTTGAACAGACTCACAACAACATACCAAAGCTATTTCCAAAGGCTCAATTCAAAAAGCCTAAGAATTGGTCACAAGATTCAAAAGATTTGGAGAAGGGCACAAAGAGCTCAAAAACACTCCATGACCTCAAACCTGAAAATGAGTCAAACGGGGTTCAAATCCAAAGAGATCATAGTCATAGCTGCACATACATGTGGGGAATCTTTGCCCAAAAGATCAAGATTTCACCCTCGATTTTGCGTTGTCCAAGAACATAAGAAAGGGGATTTCTCAAAATCCAAGGTGCTCGTGCATGGATTTGCTAGGGGATCATCCTAGATGTTCTTGCATATGTCCTAGCACAAATTTGCTCCAAGAAAAACACCCCAAATCGCTGCCAAACGTGAGATCCAAAAAGTCACCCAAAAATGCTCCGAAAATAGGGGAAAAAATAAATTTCAGATCTTGAGAAGGAGAAGCAATTGAGCACGAAATTGATATTTGGATTACTCCATCATATCATATTACAAGCCACTCCTAAACACAATCCAAGCTAGGATGGCAAAAAGATCAACACAAAGATCCTTCCTCTCTCCCTCTACCAAAGGCTCTCACAAACAAATAAGAAGCCCACCACCAAAACAACCAAAAGGATAGCTGCCCCAACCAGCCATCTCTCATATTTATAGACACTTGGCTATTTCCCAAGTTGCCCTTACATGAAGCATACAACTTCAAACCTCCTAGGGGCAAAACCATCCAACTTTTTCTTCGTTCATCGGACGGACCCGGCGTCTTCACGACTTAGCTTCGTCTCGACGCAAGCTTCTCAATGGTGCCACGCATCCTCCGACTCGACGCCGTCCAGCCGCACCAGACTCATCCCCCGGTTTTGAAGCTAAACCGGTCAAACCCTCTTGCACACCCTACAGACGTGACTCATCCTTGGTTTTGAGGCCAAATCGGTCAAACCCTCTTGCACACCTCGCAAGGCATGACTTACTCCTAGTTTATGAGGTCAAATCGGTCAAACCATCTTGCACGCCGCACACAACGTGACTCACTGATGTCGGTGCGTGTCCGACCTCCGCCAAGCCTTCGACGCCTCCAAGTCTTTCGCTCACGGCTCCCGGGCCGCCTACTCGACTCGCATCCGTCCTGCTTGACTCGACCGACGCCATCTCCATCACCGTCTGTGTAATCTTGCTCTTCCGTGCACCATGTGGATCGCCCATGACTCCGCCCGGACTTCTCGGATCCCTCGGTCCAAGCCTACACGTGTCCACCCTTCACAGCCCTAGTACATCAGCATGAACCTTTCGCTTGATCTTCACCTCATGCCGTAGACCGCCATGTCGCATCCTACACCTACACATCCCAAGCCAAGACACACAAACACAGCATATAGTTTACACAAACACCACAACACAACGCACACAACAACACATCCGATTAGCCGTTAGCATAATCATGCACATTTGAAATATGGACCCAAACGGTAAAGGCTCAAATCATCTAGTCAATCACTCATCACAAATAGATCAAGGCACATCTCAACTTGGTATCTTAGTCCAGAATTATTACAAGTTAAGCATGTCTTGGTACTCGTCCTTTGGTTTCCTCAACGAATCAAACACAATAACATTGCTTTGATCAATCATAATTATAAGGAGAATCCAGTGGAAACTAGGTACATAAATGTTCATATTAGAACTAACTAACATTAATTAGGTAAGGAAAAGGAAAACGAAAATAGACAGTACCCACACTTACTTAAAGTTGTAAGGCAGTAGTATGTATTGCTTGTAATTTTGTTGCTCCAAGAATTTGTATATTCGGTCTAATGTATCCTTTGGGTGATGCCAAATGTGATCTTGGTTAAGAAGCGCTGGATCCATAAAGCCAATATTGAAGTATGATTCTTGGCGGCACCTTTGAATTTGCATCTTACATAAAATGAAAGACAAAGTTAGTAGGGCGACACACACACATAAAATAATAATCTGAGCCAAAATTAACATCTAATAAACATACACTTACAAAACCCAGGCACTGATGAGAGAGACAACAAGGGCATCTTGATGGTACATTTTGTAAATATCCTTTTAATTCCAACCACAACAGTTTGTCACCTTCACCAAAAAAATCAATCGGTTTAACAAGATCTTGGCAACGCCTGCCCTTTGGAGTTCTACTCCGATGAGACAGTATGTTTTGCCCACTTCATCGAGCGAGGCCTTACATTGCCTTCTTCTAATTTCTTCCGAGGTTTATTGCATTATTATAAATTGGAGTTGGTGCATCTGAACCCCAATGGGATACTCTATATTGCAATCTTTGCTGATTTGTGCGAAGGCTTTATGGGGATCAGATCGCACTTTCAATTGTTTTGGAAATTTTTCCATGTGAAGCCTCAACCTTCAAAAGATCATACCCTCATGGTTGGAGGTGCCAGGATCCAGATGTGGGAGATAATGAGTAGCCAGTATCTGAATTACGAGTTGATAGGCTCCAATGCCGGGTAGAAGGAGAGAAGTGATGCTACATTGGCAACCATGATCTGACACTACCCAAGCTGATAGGGCTTCACCCCTCATGGAACAACCACTGGCTTGATGAGCCAAAGCATTGTGATTGCCTGCATGCACCCGAGCTGGTGAAGCGAATAACAGATCTGAAGGAACAAGGTCTGACCGGTCTTGGCATTGCATTTAGCTTTATGAAGTGATGGATTCAACCGCTGCAACAATGCTGTCACTTAGGCTATGAGTACACCGACCTTGATGATCCTTCTAGATTCTCTCCTGATGAAATCAGCATGGATGAAATCATGGTTAGGCTCAAGCGAATGTTCAAGAACGTGAGCGAGATCCCAACTATTGTGCAACAATTCAGTGCCTCACACTCGCCGAAGCCTGTAAGTACCCATGACCTCAGCCCCCGAGTACTTATTTCAAATGTACTTGTCAACTGACTTGTGTCATTTTGCAGGAAGATGTTGCTTTGTACTTCTCTGTTCCTCCTCCTCCTGGATCCGAAGAATTCTGTGAAGCTGCTCCTCTTGTGTTTACACGGGAAGGCATGATAGGTGAGGACTAGGTGGAAGAAGTAGTCGAGTCCTCCAACGGCACTAGTTCTGATGCCATAGAGAATTATGAAGTCGAGGCCCGACCATCTGCGAAGTCAGGGTCTTCCTCTGTAGCGAAGAAATGCTAGGCTACAAATGAGCTTGAAGCCACGATCCCTCCACTTCCAAAGAAGAAACGAACCATTGCAGCAAAACGAGATGTGAAGAAATCCATTGTTGCGGATAATGTGCCCCCCAAGGTAATTACCTATGAGGAAGGATAAGGTTCTGAGTATCATATAGGTGTCTCCAATTTTACCACCATGTCTAATTAAGATGATATTAGTGGTTTGTAGGTACACGATGAGGCGATCACCGAGGAGTTGATTGAGATCGAGGATGATCCAGATGTCAGTGTTTTATACCCAGCAACCTACTGAGAGGTATCTGGAGGTAGTAGATTGGTTGGTGGGGATCGTCGAATCTGGAACTTGAAGGTAAAAGCGAGGACCAAGACAAATTTATACAGGTTCAGGCCGCCAGAGTAGCGTAATACCCTGCATCCTATTTTGGGGTGTTGTATATTGCGCCCTGCACTTGGGTGTTATCTGGTAGTGAGGATTTGATCCTCTGTTGTGGTTCTATAAGGTCTTAGCCTACTGATCTAGGGACCCCTACCCTCCTTTATATACTCCAGGGGGCGGGTATACTAGTCAGTTACACGGAGGAGTCCTAGTAGGATACAGGGTTTGAGACCTAGTAGGATTACAGGGGAATCCTAGTAGAAGTCCACCTTCTTTCTTCCTTTCGGGTATTGGGATCTATCCCCGACAAGCCCCCGAGTGCTTCATAGTCGAATGTAGTAGTCTTCGAGTACGTTTTAGATCCTCACCGAGTAGTATTAGTGCTCCTCGAGTGTTTTGTCTGGCTGAATCTTCAATGTTCTTCAAAGTTGCCATGAGGCTATGGTGTGCTAGAGCCCTGATAGTCTTGATTTTGTAATCTTCATCTTCAGATTGTGATATGGAGGGCGGCGAAAGTCAAACTACATATGGAGTAGCCCTCGAGCCTTAGGTTGAATTGAAGAATCAGGCTGAGGGTTAATAAAATCTTGAATGTTCTTCTTTCATCTTAAAAAAAATCAACTGTTGGGTGTAGCTTATCAGCCTCCGAGCCTTGGAATAATTAAAAAAAAATCCATTCGAGGGTCTTTAGTCTTCACGCCAGTCATCTTTTGAGTAGTTTTGCGGCGTCCATTCATCGAGCTTATGCACCAGTTGAGCCGTAGAAGCCATGTTGAATAGTTATTTGGCACTTAGCCCCCGAGCTTGGAAGCTAGGTTAGCCATTGGAGATATTCCGAGTAGTAATTCACGCTTAGCCCTCGAGCCTGGGAGCTAGCGGAGCCATTGGAGGTACGCTGAGCGTCCTGGATATTCATCACCGAAGTTTGACCAGCAAAAAGACATGCATACATTATGTAGCATATTTGTAGAATTTGGAACTACTGAATTTATTCAGTGATGAATATAATGTAAATGTTGTGTGTCATGCTTTTGTTTCGGCCATATTTTTGCCGAGTAGTTAGCCTATTACGTTTAGTCCCTCAATCCCTGTTTAGCCATTGCCACTGCGTGTGAGATCTTTGTCTTGTGTATGGATACTGGCACTGTTGCTACGGAGATCTTTGTCTCACGTCCTAGCATTTAGGCATGATAGAAGATCTGAGGCTTTCACGAATTGAGACGTGTTATGCTCAAGTAGATTAACAACCACTAAGAGAAGACATTTAAAATAAGTAGTTGGCATTGTGACAAAAAGACTACGCGATTGCACGTAAAGTAGTCATTGAGACTTTTCTGCCTTTTTGGGGAGGAGAACGCATGTTGCCGTGCCTAGGATTTGTGCCTCCTGAGAGTGTAGCCGCTGCGAGCCTCCAGCGCTTAGTGCACCAACCCCGTGGCTGTAGCCTCCGAAATTTGATGTACCAAGCTTGTTGGCGGAACTTCCAAAACTCAGTGCACAAAAGCCATTGCTATAGCCTCCGTAATTCGATGTACTAAACCCATGGCTGTCGGTTAACATGCCCCAGGAATAATCAGCAACGCGTAGCTCTGGAGGGTTATTTTTGTCGAGAGGCGTCCACAAAAAGTACTCAGCGCGTTGCCCTACATGCGGAAAACAAGCCAGACAAATTATATAAAATAATTAAAATTGTGACTTAGCTTGATTCATGGATGATTGTCAATGAAACTGTGTCGATTGTTGATGAAGCCAACCAATCGGAGTCGATTATGACTAGTTGTTGATCATGTGGAACCCGCCCTCGACTAGTTTTCTAGTCGAGACGAGTAGTCAAAGTAGTTGTACGTTAGGCTATGATTTTGAGGTCTTGTGGTAGCCTTCCATGTGCGTGTGGCACAAATCCCTCAAAATTGTTTTTCATGGAGAGTAGTCAGAGTTGATTATTTGCCTCAATCTGCGTGACTGTAACAGATCTTTGTCATCTTGAGAATTATGGCGTGGGTCCCTCGGTTTGCCTGATCTACCAAATTGAATCAGATTTGCCTCTGCCTTGATCGACGAGCCGTATGCAGCAGCCTACGGCGGAAACTGACTTAGTCTTCGACTAGAACATGGAGTGCATCAATTCTGTCTCAGCATAGATTTGTCTGCTCAGAACTCCAACTGGGTGACTTAGCTTCTTGTCGAGTAGATTGATCTTGATGAGGTCCTTAAAGCTCGCCCGATGATCTCGATGATGTCCCCTACCTGGCATGCCATATGTCGGTATTTTATACCCAACAACCTACCAAGGGGTATTCGGAGGTAGTAGATTGGTTGGTGAGCGATCATCGGACCTGAAACTTGAAGATAAAAGCGAGGACACAAGACACATATTTATACAGGTTCGGGCCGCTAGAGTAGCATAATACCCTACATCCTGTTTTGGGGTGTTGTATATTGCGCCCTGTGCTTGGGTGTTGTTTGGTATTGAGGATTTGGTCCTCTGTCGTGGTTCTATGAGGTCTTGGCTTACCGATCTAGGGACCCCTGCCCTCCTTTATATACTCCAGGGGGCAGGATTACTAGTCGGTTACAAGGAGAAATCCTAGTAGGATTGCAAGGTATGAGTCCTAGTAGGATTATAGGAAATCCTAGTAGGAGTCTGTCTTCTTCCTTCCTTACGGGTACTGGGGATCTATCCTCAACACCAGAGCCTCAAGATGCCGTTCAGGTTGATCCCTAGGTGGTGAATCCTACTGGCACAAATACAACTCAAGCAGTGGAGGCAAAGCTCAAGGTTGGCTAAGATCCCATTGTGGATGTGCAGGCCGCACCGAAAGCATTGTCTACATCTGTCAAGCCACCCTACGACTGTTTGGTGAACCCACCCTATGACTGAGGAGGTCTTCAATGTAATATTTATTCACCTTTCGAGTACTAATTGTAACTCAAAATTGATTTGTTGTGTTGCTATTGCTTTGTCTTATGCAGGAAATCCTCTGATATGGAATTGTCGGGGCCTAAAAAATCAAGTACTGATGGCCTTGGCTCCTCAGCAAAAGATCTTGCCCTGGCACCACCAACCATCACCCCTCAAGAGGAACCTGAAGGGACAACGACTACTCCAAGTGCTGTAGCCAATGTGGCTGCATTGATGCTCAAGGTAGTCGAGTCAATAGCTGGTGTAGAAGTGCCAGCCCCCGAGCCATTGCCCAAGGTCCCAGTAACTATTCCTGGTGTCGTGGCCTCTCCTGTAGCCCCTGAGCCAATTGTAGAGATTGAAACGACATCAGCTCTGGAAGCCATAGTGACAGAAGTTGCAGTGGCTGGGCAATCGAAGAGTCATGCCCTTGTGCTGCAAGGAGAATTCCATGCAGAATCTTGAGCCAATAAGAATATTCATCTGGAGGACATCCAATTGATCGATGACACATTACTGAACCCTAAGATTGTGTCACTGATGATGGAGTCGCATCGTCGCCTGGGCAACTATATGCAGGTATAGCCTCCTGCCTTTGTCTTGTTGGAGATAATTATGAAATTTGTACTCAAGAATTGTCATGTGTACTGATTTTTGCGCTGTAGGACAACATTGAGCGCTCCCGCCGCAAGTAACAGATTCTTGAAGGGTATGGTGATACAGTACTGTGCAGAGGTGTTGGAGGTGGAGCTTGCCAAAGTAAAAGAGTACTCCTCGTAGTTACTTATGAAGTTTGATGGGATGACCGCCGAGTACCGCAATCGCATTCAGGAGCTCACGGAACAAAAGGATCACCTTGTTGGGCGGAAGAGGTCCTTGAGCCAAAAAGTCAAAGGTAATCCATTGCTCTTGTGACTTGTGTCTTTTGATTCTGCTCTGTAATCTCTAACCCTTGTGGTGCATCCATGTATAGCTTTGAAAAATTCCAAGAAGGATCTTGAGGCATAGGTCACGGATTGGAAGAATTCTAATTACCGTGTGACCGACCAGCATGATAAGCTTGTACTTCACGCCGAGAAGCTGGAGCATCACCTTAAGAAGGAGAAAAAATTGCACAAAGATGGTGAGGCTAACCTTATTTAAGGTATGGAGATTTTGAAGAGCCATAAGGCAGAGACATAGAATGCTTCCTTTGCTCTAAAGCAAATATGTGAAGTCGCCCTGCCCATTGCGGACATGATAGAGCCTCAAGTTGAAGGTGTGGAGTTGCGTCCTTTGGTAGAAATACTCAAGGGTGTGCCACACAAACTGTCTAGCTACATCCAGAAGATGGCCAAGTGGATCTCCCAACAAGTGTTGAGCTTCGTGAAGTCATTCTACTCAAAATCCAATTGGGCACCCGTTGCTGAGGGCGTGGCGGGCGACTACACTGATGAAGCCCTTCAATAGTATATTCAGGAGATGGCCCCAATTTCTGGAGAAGTAGCCAATCATCTGGTCCTTGAGTAGTTCTGTATCAAAGCAAACATTAGTTCTGTATTATAAACATGATATGAATGCTTTGTAATGTAAATATTTCTAAGTCTTAGCGCAATCTTTGTTGCTTTTGACTTGTTGTCTTTAGTGTATCTCACAATCTTCCGTGATATCTGCTTGTACGATAGATGAGTGTCTTCACAAAAGGCTACTTTGATGAGCCTCATCAGGCACTAGTTGTGAGTACTCTTGTTATGTGTTCCTTTGTTGCGGTGCACGAGTACTCAAGCTACCTGTAGACTTCTTTAATAGAGGTCTCTTCAAGATTTCGACGACTAGAGACTATCTTTACAACTTCTCTGAGTTGTGTGGATGTTACACTCTGAAAAGCCTAGGATTGTAGATTTTTTATTACAAGCTGCGACTAGACAAATTTGTCTGGTGGATAGTCTCTCAGGTAGTTAATTAACTCCGGAGGTACTGATGGCTTCTTTTTTTGTAAGCCATCGAGGGATAGATGTGTCCAATGAGTTAACTAACTCATGAAGTTTACTGCAGACTTGACTTGCTTTGCAAGCCACAATTGGACAATTTTGTCCAATGAGTTGAATAACTCAAAAATTGTGCAGACTTGTTATTACAAGCCGTATTTGGGCAAATTTTGCCCAGAGAGCTAAATAGCTCATTGGAATTGTGCCGACTTGTTATTACAAGCTGCTATTTGGGCGATTTTGTCCAGGGAACTGAATAACTCATTTAGGATTATTGTGAACTTGCTTCTGCAAGACGCGATAAGTAGTTGGATTACGACAAGAATGTGAGTATTTTGTTGAGTTGTAACTCTACAACTAGGACCAATAGCCGATTTACATGAATATGCAAATCAAAATTAGGGATAAAAAGTTGCTCGATGTTCCATGAGTTATCGAAGTCTTCACTAGAGAGATGTTGGAGCCTATATGACCCAGGTCCAGTGTCCTTGGAGACGATTAATGGTCCCTCCCATGGTGAGTTTAGATTGTGCAGCCCCTTGGTGTCTTGGATACGCTTGAGGACCATATCGCCTGTATTGAATGAACGTTCTTTGAAGTTTTGATCATGATAGCAGAGGATTCATTCAAGGTACCTTGCAGAATGGACGAGTCCTGCATAGTGAGCTTCTTTGAGGCTGTATAAGTCTAGACTCGTTGTTTCTTCTGCTGCACCTTCCTCATACTGCTCTACTATTGGAGATTTCCACATGATGTCGGCAGGTAGGACATCTTTGGATTCGTTGACCAGGAAGTAGGGCAATTTTCCAGTAGGCTTGCATGGCTGGGTACGTAGCCCCCAGAGGATATTGGGTAGTTTTTTGAGCCACTTGCCTCCTTTCGTGTTTTCGATATCATGTAGCCTTTTCTTGAGAGCTTCCAGTACCAACCCATTGGTGCACTCAACCTGGCCATTGGCCCATGGATGAGCTACAGAGACATACCGGACATCGATCCTACTATTTTTTCTGTATTCCTAGAACTCGTGATTGTTGAAGTTGGAGCCCAAGTCTATGATAATGCGATTGGGGAAGCCATATGGACAATTTCATCGAGGAAGTGGAGTACTCTGTTTGACTTTGGGAAGGTTGCTGGCTTCACCTCGATCCACTTGGTAAACTTGTCAATTGCCACCAGTATTTGGTTCAATCCTCCTTGCGTCATGGGCAGTGGGTCAATCATGTTGAGCCCCCAGCATGCGAAGGGCTAAGAGGGTGGTATGGTGATCAGCTTCTAGGCAGGGATGTGCTGTTGATTGATGAAGAATTAGCACCCTTGGCATCAGGGGACTAGTTCCTCAGTGTCAGCGAGACCTGTAGGCCAATAGAACCTTGATCTGAAAGCTTTACCACGATTGTGCTTGAAGAGGCGTGGTTGCTGCAAATGCCTTTGTGGACCTCCTCCAGTATGTCCTTGCCGTGAGACAGACTTCATGAGTACTCTTGACGATGCGCCTCTTCTAAAAAGCCTATCTCCGCTAGAACATAGTGTCGGGGATAGATCCCTACTACCCGCAAGAAAGAAGACAGACTCCTACTAGGATTCCTCTGTAATGTTACTAGGACTCATACAATGTAATCTTACTAGGATGACTCCTTATAACCAACTAGTAATCCCACCCCCTGGAGTATATAAAGGAGGGCAGGGGTCCCTACATCGGTAGACCAAGACCTCATAGAACTACAATAGAGGACCAAATCCTCAACACCAAACAACACCCAATCGCAGGGCGCAATATACAACATCCCAAATAGGACGTAGGGTGTTACGCTACTCTGGCGGCCCGAACCTGTATAACTTCGTGTCTTGTATCCTCACTTTTACCTTCGAGTTCTAGGTCTAATGATTCCCCGCCAACCAATCTACTACCTCGGGATACGCCTTGGTAGGTTCTTGGGTATAAAACACTGACATTTGACGCGCCAGGTAGGGGTGATCGTCAAGATCATCACGCGGGCTTGAAGGACCTCATCATCAAGATCAATCTACTCTACAAGACAAGAACACTATTCTCCCATCCTGTCGACGACTCGGTGTGCAACTACATCAGAGTCTGAGGCGAAGTCACCAGATAGCCTAATTCTGAGCTAGCATTTGTTCTCACCAAATTGGAATTTGAAATGGAGTGCGTAGTGGAGCAATTCACCTGCCACTGATCATCTCCAAGCATTAGGATTTAGATGGAATTGAATTGGACGGCGTCAAGACGAAATACTACAGGGAATCAATTTCCATAGCCGAGTCCAAAGTGGAGACTAGCTTTGTTGATCAGAAACGGAAAAGCACGCCAAGCATCAAAATAAAGAAACAGTTGCCGCTATTCCCTCTGGTGCTGGAAATCAATGGTGTATTTAGCTATGTGCACACCAAAAAAGCTACCAGAATGACTTCAACTTGCGTGGCAACACCAACAAATCTCTGACAATGCGATTGACTACTTCTACAAGAGCAAGACCTCTACGCTGGCTCGCTAACGACTACTTCAACTACTCGTCTCGGCTAGAAAACTAGTTGAGGGCCGACCTCATACCGTCAAAAACTAGTCGGAATTAACTCCGACTAGTCGGCTTCATCAACAAACGTCGTGGCTTCATTGAAGATCATCCATGAATCAAGCTAAGTAACTTTTTTAATAATTATTTTTCTCAGTGTTGTTTTTACCATAGTTGGTGAATGCGCCAACTACTTATTTGTGTATTCCTCGCAACGGAAATTACGTCCAGAGCTACACTTTTCCAATTATTCCTAAGGCATGTTAACTGACAGCCATGGGTTTGGTACACAGAATTATGGAGGCTATAGCCACGGGTTTTGTGCACTGAGTTCCGGAAGCTCCGCCAATAGGCTTGGTACATCGAATTTCGGAGGCTACGGCCATGGTTTGGTGCACTGAGTGTTGGAGGCTCGCAACGGCTACACCCTAAAGAGGCACAAATCCTATGCGTGGCAACACGTGCTCTCCTCACCAGAAAGGTAGAAAAGTCTCAATGACTGTAGGGGATAGATCCCAGTACCCGCAAGGAAGGAAGAAGACAGACTCCTACTAGGATTCCTCTCTAATCCTACTAAAACTCATATCCTGTAATCCTACTAGGACTGCTCCTTGTAAGCGACTAGTAATCCCACCCTCTGGAGTATATAAAGGAGGGCAGGGGTCCCTAGATCTGTAGGTGAAGACCTCATAGAGAACCACAACAGAGGACCAAATCCTCAACACCAAACAACACCCAAGAGCAGGACGCAATATACAACGCCCTAAACAGGATGTAGGGTATTACGCTAATCTAGTGGCTTGAACCAGTATAAATTCGTGTCTTGTGTCCTCGATTTTACCTTCGAGTTCTAGGTTCGGCGATCCCCCACCAACTTACTACCTCAAGATAACCCTCGGTAGGTTGCCAGGTGTCGGTGTTTTAGACCGGCAACCCGCCTAGGGGGTACCCTAGGTGGTCTTTTGTGCGGTGGGTGTTGCCGAGAATCAAGGAGTCGATGGTGATGCAAGGAGCACGATTTAGAAAGGTTCGGGCCGCTAGATCACGTAATACCCTATGTCATGTGTGTTGATTGTATTGAACTTCTTGATGAGTTGTCTGGAGAGGGTCCTTGCCCGCTCTTATATGCTTGGGGGAGCAGGGTTTCAGGGTAGAGTCCTAGTCGGGTACGGTTACAGAGTCCTACCCCAACTAGACAGAGTAGTTTCCTCACGTATTCCAACTAGTCTTCAGGAGTCCGAGTGGGCCACGCTTCCCTGCCGCGTATCCCTCAAGTCCTAATCACGTCCGAGTATACCCCCAAGTGGGCCGTACAGGGCCTACTCGTGGGACCGGGGATGTATGCCCGACAAGCCCCCGAGTACTTTATTGTCAAGTGGAACAGTTCCGATTACTCAGAAGTCGTCATCCGAGTAACTCCTGGCGCTTTTTGAGTGCTTCTCGTCGTGATGTCTTTGAGTACCCGAGTACTGTCACGTGGTTGGAAGGTACTCTTTGCTTCGTCTGTCGTTGCTTCGAGTTACTTTTGTCTTGGAAAAATTTATATGGTAGTGCGATGACAATCGCACTCCATATGGAGTAGCCCCCGAGCCTTAGGTTGTATCGAAGAATCAGGCTCAGGGTCAATCCTGTGTCTTTGCTTTTGGCTTTAGTTGTCTTTAGAAAAAAGAAAACTTTATCCAGCGGGTACGGTAATTGCAGCCCCCAAGCACTTAGGCGATTATTTGTAGTCGATGAAGTGGTTAACCCTTTGGTTAGAGTATCCGTTGGAACTTATGGTGGTGAATCTGATTTATATCTGACCGTTGCTAAATTGATGCTTGGAATCTGGAGGTGATAGAGATGTAACAGGGTGGGCCCAGTGTTAATTGGGGTTACGTTGCGTTTTTAGCAGATTTGTTTTTCTGCCTCTTTCCTGTTCATCTTTGAGCTGCCACTCTTCCCTGCGCCGCTGCCGCCATTCTTGCTTTTTCCTTGCCCTTGAGTGAGATTTGCTACCGATTCTTTCCCCCTCTACTTTTCCCGAGACTGACTGATGCGCGTCAAGAAGATGGGGAAGAAACCGGAGAAAATCCAAGTAGAAGACGCGGCCGCTAGTAAGGTGAGATCTAAATCCAAGAGAGGGAAAGAGCTCGTGCTGCCGGCGCTGAAGTGTGATCCGACAAACCAGATTGCGCCGCCGCCGCCTGGGATCACCTGGCAGCATTCCGTGATGAGGGAACCAGCGGTCCAGGTTTTGGTTGATGCTAAGTTTCTTCAATCAAAGCTTGAACTTGAGTGGAGGCCTGCTTTTGGCAATGCGTAGCAATTTGAGGAGCATCCGAAGGAGACGGTCATGCTTGCACACTTCGTCGAGAGAGGGCTGGCAGTGCCCACTTCCGACTTCTTTAGAGGTATTCTTGGGTACTACAATCTTCAGTTAGTTCACTTGAACCCCAATAGCGTGCTCCATATGTCTATATTTGTACACTTGTGTGAAGTGTACCTGGGTGTCCCTCCTAGTCTTGATCTTTTTAGAAAGTTGTTTCGCTGTAAGCCGCAGCCCAGTGCAACTAGGACGGAGGTCTTTGGAGGGGCTGGGTTTCAGCTGAGGAACTCAAGTGCTTATCTCGAGTATGACTTGCCTGATTCTCATGTTGACTAGAAAAAAGATGGTTTTATGTAGGGAATCATGATCCTATCTTGCCAGTGGTCAATGGTCATGCTCTCAAGCAGGCGGAAAATTGGGTGAGCGAGCGTGAGGACACTCCTCAAATTACTGACCTGCTGACTCAAATTGCCGAGTTGAGGTCGTTGGGCTTGACTGGCATAAATGTGGCCACCAGTTTTCTCAAGCGGAGGATTCAACCTTTGCAGCAACGAGCTCGCTCAGGCTCGGAGTACTCAGGTTTTGATGATCCGTCACGGATGTCCCTTGACGACATATCTGATGATGATGTGGAAGTGTTGTTGGGGAAGTTTTTTAAGAACTATCGAGGGTTTCCAGTGCTTCCAGGCGTTCTTCATCAGTTTGATACTTGGTATGGACCAACAGAGGTATGTTCTTTTGCTTGACTTGTGTGTTTTGAGGTATGGTAATATCTTCGAGTAACAATTGTTTTGTTTGTAGTCATGACTGCTTTTCGGCTTCATGCCGCAACCTGATGGCGGGGAGATTGTCGTGGTTGACTCTGGTGATGAACCTTCTCCTCCTGCTAAGAAAAGGTGAGTAGTTCAGAAGAAGGCTGTTGTGTAGTCTGCTTCTTCATCGAGTTTGACCCCTGAGGGGTTGCAGACTACCAAGGTACGTAGTCGTGTATTTAGATGATTTTTATGAAATTGTCTTTGCGGAATGCTGATGATTTTAGTCGATTAGGAAGGTCAATGACTTGACCGTGGGTGCTGATGAGGCTACTTCTGTTGTGGTAGTCGCGATTGCCAAGGATGTCGTTGTCAGTGTCGCTACTGTTGAAGAGTTGCCTGTGGGGGTGCCACTCGTGAACTCGGGAACAACAGCCTCCGAGACTGCAGCCCCGGTACCGGCAATCCCCAAGTTGGCAGCCCTCGAGCAGGTTACTGGGGGTGCCTCTTCTGAGGTGACTGATGTCGCGAAGTCACCGGTGGTTGCTGCTAGTGCCTTGTTGTTCGATGTTATCTCCAACGGTGAGTACTCTTGATTACTTGGTAATCTGAAACTTTGCAGTCTCATCCTTGATTTTTCTAGGACTTGGCAAGAAAGAAGAGGTTGTACTTCCGACGGCCCTTGTGGTGCCGAGTACTCAACCGGCAATTACTGAGAAAAAATGTGTGCGATTGCCATCGTGGTCATCTCCGCGAGTTTTTTTTATGTGATCTTTCTTTTGATTGTATTTTTGAACATTCTGAAAAACAAGTGATGACCTCGTGCTTTTGCCCAGGGATGCAGAGGATACCATTCCTGTGGACACAGTAGTGGAGGCTGGTCTTTCGACTACATTCTCTGGTCCCTTAGTTGATTTGTCGATGGATGACGCATCTGAGCTTGAAGACACAAGTCGTCTTGGTGCCACTATCTCCATGCTTCAAGAAGTTATCCATTCAGTGGAGGTCCTTGTAGTTCCTTTGAGTTCTAGGGGTGTGCCATCTTCAACGACTGTTGGTGGTACCTTGGCTTTAGTTGATACGACTAAAGTGGGTGAGGTCAGCGCACCGGGTATGTAGTTGGAGTACAGGTGCTTTGAAGTGGATGTCTTGTATCCTGTAATGACCCATGAGTTTTTGTCAGGGGCTATTTTGGGTGAAAGTCCGGAGCCTCAAATTTCTAAGAATACTGATGGTTCGGTACTCGAGCTGCCATCAGAGTTAGAATTTCGAAGAGCTATCCAGAGCTTTCAGGTGTGTAAACTTGTCTTTTTTACTGACTGTGTTTTTGACAAGTTTTGACGATTTGCTTTTGAGTTGCTTCGCAAGACCTGTGTGACAGAGCCCAAAGAAATACTCGGGCCCTCCAGGAGCGTAATGACGCTGTGCAGCGGATGGTGCAACTGGAGCAAGAATGTAGCCGACTTGCAGAGTCCTTGAGAGTTAAGAAGGAGGCTGCGAAGTCTTTTGTGGTAGAGCAGAGTGACCGTGAAGCCTTGCAGGAATGATTGGAGAATCGCTATAAATCTTTGAAGAAGAAATATCAAGGTGAGTACTCGTCATTTTTGGATATGTTTGACTATAGTCGTAGGTTCTGATCTCTGATATTTTGGCGTAGATCTCAAGAGGAATGAGGCTGCTGCAAGTAGTCAACTTATTGATTGGAGAAATTACGACCGGGTAGCTAATGAGGTTGATCGTCTCCGGGCGTCATTGGCTGAGGCTCAAGCTGCATGTGAGCATGAGAGGGATAGAAAGAATCAAAACGGAGTTATGCTTGCTATGGCGATGGTGGCATGTAGGAATCATGGTAGGACCATAGAGACATTGCAAGGCGAGCTCCAGGAATTGATTAGTGCTGTGCAGGAGGTGGTTAATGCCATCGCTCCGCTTGAAGATGATGCTGGGCCTCGCTCACTAGTTGAGCGACTGAAAACTGCTCCGGGTAAGGTTGCTGGCCTCTGCAAGGCTGTATGCAAACAAGTCCTTGCGGTGGTCAAGTCATATTACCCGAGGGCAGATTTGATGGCGGCTGGTGACGGAGTTGCTCAGAATTGCACAGAGGATGCTTATGTGCAATATCTTGAGGAGGCTGAGCCGATCGCTTCGAAGATGTCTGAATTTGTATCTTTAGAAGAGCCTTAGTCTTCTTTCGAGTTGTAACTTGCCGAGTACTTTGTTGGAGTAGTTTAGACAATTTCTGAATTTTTATTTGAAGTCTAAACTATGATCAATGACCTTGTCTTGGCTAATCTTTGTAGTCAGGGGGTGCAAGTCCGAGTTTAGCCGAGTAGTCATATTGTCTGCTGTGGACGTCAATTATTGGTGTTGCTGTTGAAAGTACACTATTTTTCTTTGTGTTTTGAAAGAGGTTCATGGGCGAGCTGTTCATTTCTGTCTGTTGTGGTTGAATGCCTTCACGTGAGTGGGGTCAGAGAGTGCCTTGCTGACCCTTGTCAGTGTTCCAGGCTGACCGTCACGAGTGAGCAGTAATTTCTGAGTAGGTGGTGGTTGTGGCCCTTGGCTATAAATAGGCCACTGGAGGGTTGACCAAGGTCATGCTTCTCCAGTGTAGCGATGGATTGCTTTAGTTTGCTGTTGTTTGATTGTAGAAAGCTTTCAAAGAGTGCCCCGGTGCTAGAAGATTTCTCGTAGACTAGAGCCACCTTCCCTCCACATACTCTTGCGCTCGTAGGGATAGCCGCGATGCTAGAAGAATCCTTATAGGAGGGTTTGTTGAGTGCCTCATCTTGCAGCTCGTGATCCAGCTAAGTCCGTGCTGGAACTCGCGAGTGATGGGTGATGAGTGCCACGGTCTTTATCCGGCTCTCTGATTAGAGGTGGAGGTGTGGCATGCAGTGTGGAATGGTGCACTGAAGCTAGCAAGGGAGCAGTCTTGGTATTTTTTTCTCCCTTATGCTGTGTTGTGGATTCATTGTTGCCGCTGTCGAGGGAGCGGCGGTGAAGGAGTTCCTGGTGTTGTTGGGGAGGAGGACCAGGATATGGCTGTGTACTGCGCAACTTCCTTGCGTGTGGTTCCTCCCTTTTGCTACTGCTTACACCTTGGTGTTCTAGTAGTCGTCAGGCTTGTGTATCCTTGTGATATAGTAAAAGCCTGGCGCTCGTTTGCAGACTACCAGTAGGTAGTTGCTTGTAGTCTTTGTTGTGCTGTTGTGTTGTATTTTGAGCACCTTGACTCTATTTTTGAGTAATCACATGTATCTTTAGAAATTATCCCACGCGAAGAATGCACTCTTGAGTTTATCTGATGATTGTGTTGGTCTTGCTTTTGAGTAAAGAATGACTGATAATGTAGTCGTGGTTTTGTGAGACCTGCTTTAGTCCTCTGAGTTGAGAACTCGAACTGGAGCTTCAGTACTTGTGGGTACTTTTGCGGGTTGTGATGACTCGAAGACTTGATGAAATCAAGTCGAGGGTCAAGAGTGGAGCACGGGGGCTCTCAGAGCTAGAGATTTTGAGTGGCTATGAATAGCTGACGAGTTGTGATAACTCGTAGAGACTGATGAAATCAAGTTGAAGAGCGGAGCACTGGGGCTCGTAGGGCTGGAGAGCCCAAGTGGTTGAGAATAGCCGAAGGTTTTGTTTGAAGCAGACTGGGGGCGAAGGCCCGAGTGCATGTTCTATGGCTTGCTATGGGTAGTAGCTACACAGATGTTCTATATTCCAGGAATTTGGTACTTGTTCGCCTGAGAGTTCTTGTAGTCTGTATGATCCGGGTCCTGTAACCTTGGATATGACGTAGGGACCTTCCCATGGTGAGTTGAGGTTGTGTAGCCTTGATGTGTCCTGGATGCATTTAAGGACCATGTCACCCAAGTTAAAGGAGTGTTCTTTAATATTGTTGTCGTGGTAGCGTCGTAGCCCGTCGAGATATTTGGCTGATTGAATTAGGGCTGCACATCTCGTTTCTTCTAGACTACCAAGGTCCAGGCATCTTATTTCTTCTACTATTCCTTCGTCATATTGTTCGACTATGGGAGACTGCCACATGACGTCTGCAGGGAGGATGGCCTCTGACCCATATACAAGGAAATAGGGAGAGAACCCGGTAGACTTGCATGGTTGAGTACGTAGTCCCAACAAGACATTAGGTAGTTCTTTGAGCCATTTGCCTCCTTTTGTGTTACCAATGCCATGTAACCTTTTTCTTGAGAGCTTCGAGTATCATGCCGTTGGCACGCTCGACTTGGCCATTGGCCCTTGGGTGAGCAACGGAGACATATCGTACGTCGATTCCATTATTCTCACAATATTCCCAGAAGTCGTGGTTGTTGAAATTAGAACCCAGGTCGGTGATGATCCTATTGGAGAAACTGTAGCGATGTACGATTTCATCTAGGAAGTCAAGGACTCGGTCTGCCTTGGGGCAAGTAAGAGGTTTGAATTCAATCCATTTGGTGAATTTGTTGATGGCTACGAGTACTCGATTAAAACCTCCTGGTGCAGTTGGTAATGGTCCTATCATATCAAGCCCCCAGCAAGCGAAAGGCCATGTTGGAGGGATCGTGATGAGCTTGTAGGTGGGGGCAGGTTGTTGCTTAGTGAAGAACTGGCAGCCTTGGCATTTGCGGACTAATTGTTTTGCATTAGCCAATGCCATGGGCCAGTAAAAACCCGCTCTAAAAGTTTTTCCCGCGATTGTTCGTGAAGAGGCGTGGTTATCACAAATTCCTTTGTGTATCTCTTCTAAGATTCCTTGGCCTTCTTCTCGGGTAACACATTTTATGAGTACCCCTGATGATGCGCTTTTTCTGTAGAGTTTGTCCCCGACTAGAACTTAGTTTTTTCCTCATCACGAAATTTGCTCAGCTTGGTTTTTGTTGGATGGTAATTTGTGGTCTTTGATGTAGTCGATGAATGGTGATCTCCAATTGACTTCTATCATAATGATCTCTCGATTGGTTTGGTAGGTTTGGTATATGTTGGGGGGACTTGTTCCGGTATGGATGGATTGTAGAGCTCATGTACAAAAATTCCTGCTGGAACTTCTGCACGAGTTGAGCCCATATTTGATAATACGTCGGCAGCTACATTGTTGTCGCGGACAACATGATGAAATTCCAAGCCTGAGAACTTATTTTCTAGTTTGTAGACTTCTTTGCAGTAAGCGTCCATGTTTTCCTTGTTGCGATCCCATTCATCATTGACTTGGTTGATGACGATCAACAAGTTGCCGTATACCAGTAGTCGTTTGATTCCGAGAGAGATCGCGAGACGAAGACCGCGTAGTAGTGCTTTGTATTTGGCCTCGTTGTTTGAGACTTCCCAAAAGATTTGAAGAATGTACTTGAGTTGTTCACCTTTTGGGGAAATCAAGAGTACTCCTGCGCCGGCTCCTTCAAGCTTGAGGGAACCGTCAAAGTACATGACCCAATGCTGTGGCCTTTCGACTGGTGTTGGTACTTGATTTTCCCTCCATTCAGCCATGAAGTCGACCAAAGCTTGAGATTTGATAGCTATTCGTGGTTTGAAGTCTACGGATAGAGCTCCAAGCTCTACTGCCCATTTGGAAATTCTACCTGTTGCATCCCTATTGTGAAGGATTTCGCCAAGCGGGAAGTCGGTGATGACTGATATGCTGTGTTCTTGAAAGTAGTGTCGCAGCTTCCGTGAAGTGAGCAAAATTGCGTAGAGCAGTTTTTGTATTTGTGGGTACTGAGTTTTGGAGTCCAAGAGTACTTCACTGACGAAGTAAACAGATCTCTGGATTTTGTAAACGTGGCCTTGTTTAGACCGTTCAACTACCACTGCGGTGCTGACGACGTGAGTGGTAGCAGCTATGTATAGGAGCAAGTCTTCATTTGAGGATGGAGCGGTGAGGATTGGTGGTTTTGATAGAAATTCCTTGAGGTGAGTCAAGGCTTTGTCTGCCTCCTCTGTCCATTGAAACTTGTCTTGACGCTTGAGAAGCTTGAAGAAGGGTAATCCGCGTTCTCCAAGTCACGAGATGAATCGATTGAGGGCTATCATGCAGACTGTGAGCTTTTGCACATCCTTGATGCCAGCTGGTGCTTGCATGTTTGTGATGATAGATATTTTCTCCGGGTTGGCCTCAATGCCATGGTGGCTAATGATGAACCCGAGTAGTTTGCCGGAAGGTACACCGAAAACACATTTGGTAGGGTTAAGTTTCCACCGGAATGCTCATAGGCTCGAGAAAGTTTCCTCTAAATTAGTGATTAGATCTTCCTGGTTTCTTGTTTTGACGACCACGTCGTCCACATAAGCTTCTATGTTGCGGTGTAATTGTTTCTCGAAGCACATCTGTATAGCGTGCTGATAAGTTGCGCTCGCATTTTTCAACCCAAATGACATTGTTTTATAGCAGAATGCTCCAAATAGAGTGATGAAGGCTGTTTTGGCTTGATCTTCTTCTTTGAGGCTTATTTGATGACAACCTGAGTAGCAGTCGAGAAAGCAGAGCAAAGCACACCCGGCTGTGAAATCGACTACCTAGTCGACCCGGGGTAATCCAAAAGGGTCCTTTAGGCAATGTTTGTTGAGATCTGTGTAGTTGACACACATTCTCCATTCGTTGTTTTTCTTGCGAACGAGTACAGGGTTGGCTAACCAATCGGGGTGAAAAACTTCTTTGATGAACCCTGCTGCAAGTAGTTTAGCTAGTTCTTTTTATTGCTTCTCTTCTGTCTTGAGCAAACCTTCGTAGGCGTTGTATTTTTGAGGTAGCTTTGGGATCAACATTTAGTGAATGCTCAATCAGTTCCTTGGGCACACCAGGCATGTTAGCTGGCTTCCAGGCGAAGATATCGTGGTTAGCCCGAAGAAAACTGATGAGCGCGGTTTCCTATTTGGGGTCTAGCCCTGTCCCAATTAGAGCTGTCTTGGAAGGGTCTCCGGTCTGGAGATCAATTGTTTTGAAATCTTTCTCACTTGCTGGCTTGACTTTTGTTGGTCCCGATTTGTTTTCTGGGATTTCGAGTTCTATCGGATGAAGTTTCTTTGAAGCTGAGAAAACTTGTTGCATGGGGCTAGGCGCTTGAGAGGTTGCTGCGATTTTCACAGCTTCAGTCTCGCATTTGTATGATCACCTTAGGTCTCCTCGTAGCGTTAATTCTCCCTTAGGTCCTGGCATCTTGAGTACCAAGTAGACGTAATGTGGTATAGCCATAAACTTAGCCAAAGCTAGTCTCCCGAGTATGGCATGGTAAGAGGTTTCGAAGTTGGCGACTTTGAATCTGATGTACTCGGTTTGGTAATGTTCCTTAGTGCCAAAAGTTGCTGGTAGGACAACTTGGCCTAGTGGTATGGCTGCATTTCCTAGTACAATCCTATAAAATGGTGAGTCTGTTGGAGTGAGCATGTCTGTGATGTCAAGACACATTTTTCTTAGTGTTTTGGTGAAGATGACGTTGAGCTCGCTTTCGCCATCAATGAGTACTTTGGTCAATCTTGAGCCTGCAACAACAGGGTCGAGTACCAGGGGGAATCGGCCTGGTTCTGAGAAGCTTGTCCATTGATCCCTTCTGCTGAAGGTTATGGGTACCTCAGACCATTTTAGTGGTGCTGAAGCTGCTGGCTCGATGGCCATAATTTCTCTGAGTACCAGCTTGCTGGATCATTTGGATGCGGTACCCGGGATTCCGCTGAAAATGATGTTGACTGTCTTGGAGGTGGTCTGGAATTCTCCTTCGCCTTCTTCATCTATATTGGTTTTGCCTTTGCCCTTATCCTTTTTCTGATTATATTCTTCGGGAGGCGGTGGTGCGGGTAGGTCTTGCATAACTCGGCGCATGCTGTAGCAATCTATCACTGAATGTTTGCTGTTTGGGTGCCATGAGCATTGTTTCTTGAGTAGTTCGATGAAGGTGGGTCCTTCATCGTGTTTGTGACATCCTTTCTTTCCTGAGTTGGTCATAGAAGCAACAGTGTTGTTAGGTTTGTGTTTGCGATTTGAGTTACTCGAGTAGTTATTTCGAGTATCGGTATTCCGGTTCCTATCTTGTTCATGACTATTGTTATTGTCGCGCCTGCGGTTGCGATGGGAGCCGAATCGCTCACACTCTTTATCTTCTTTGTCTGCCCATTGGTGTACCATGACTTTGAGATCTTTGACGATGACTGCTCGTCGTCTGCCAAAGCACTCAATGACGTCTGTTTCTGAAATGTCGACTATAGTAGCCTTCTTTTCGAAGAATCGACGCAGGTAGTCGCGTAGTGTCTCACCTTCTTTTTGTTTGACTTGACTTAGGTCGATCTTATTGCCTGGTCAAGACATGGAGCCCACATAGTTGTTGGTAAAAGCCTTTGTCAAATCTTCCCAAGAGTCAATTGTTCTGGGTTTGAGTGGCTCAAGCCATGTTAGAGGTGCGGGTTATGCATATGGGAAAATGGATGACTTTTGTGTCGTCGTTGCCTCCGGCTGCCTGAACTGCTAGTGAGTAACATTGGAGCCATTGAACTGGGTCCTGTTTGCCGTCGTACTTAGTGATTCCTGTTGGCTTGAACTTTTCGGGTAGCCTTGTCCTCATTACCCGCGTGGTGAAAGCGGGGAAATGGTTATAGTTGTCGACTTCACGTTCACGTTCATGATGACTGTTTATTACTTCCCTTAGATCACTGAAAATTGACACTTCACGATTTTTCCTGCCATGGCGAGGGCTTTTTGCGGAGTTGGTGCAGCAGGCATCTCCAACGTCCTTATTTCATACTGGGGCCTCGCGTTTGCTTTGTCCTCGGCTATGTTTCCTTGGTTGGTTGACTACCCGTTGTTGTTTCTTTGATCCCCGTGATCGTCATCGTCGGCTGTGACACCCCTGCTGCCCTCTCGATGGGTCGAGTTGCGAGGGATAGATGGGATTAGCGATTCTTTATCGAGTAGTTTGTAAGCTTGTTCTGCGAGTTGCGCGATTAGTCCATTGCCTCGCTGTGCGAGTTGGGCTGTTAATTCATTATCTCTATCATGAGGTATGAGAGTTGATATAAGATTGATTGAGGCGAATTCTGCGAGTGGAGTGTTGTGTTCTTGGGCTTGTACTGTGTCAAATGCTCTTTTGAGGTTCATGATGGGGATGTTTGTAGCTAGTAGTCGTCGACGTTCAGCCCGAGTAACGTTGCGTGCCCTTCTTTGATTTCTCCATTCAGAAGTTTCGTCTTGCGGGGCATTAGCTGATGACTCGTCCTCTGAAACATTATCGAGCTGTGCTATCCGTCGAGGGGTTCGCTGTTGGCTAGTTCCCACATCATTGTTCTGAGTGATGATGAAAATTTCTCTTTCTGGGTAGTAGCTTCTAGAGCTTGATGTTGCAATTTCTGTAGAGCTTTCCTCGTGGTTTGAAGTGAGCGGGACGCCTTCTTGATACGGGAGGTGGTCTATGTGAGCGACAAGGCGCGACTCGTAGTCGTGGGCGAGGAAAGATGGCTTCATCTCTGGCCAATAAATGAATCCACCTTGTGGGGTTGAAGTGACTACTAGACCTTGAGCTGGGCCTGATAGTGGAATTTCTTGGACACAGTCCAAGTCGTAGTTGCGGTCCTTGACTTTCCCGTGTTTGGGTTGGGTTCGAGTAAAGAGACTTTGGTGGGCCTTGGCTGAGTTGCGGAGTCCGTACGGGAATCATCTTCGGGTTGAAATCGACTTGAGGGGTAACTGGGACTTCAGCTCGTGCCGACTAGTCCGAGTTGGGGCCGAGTCCGAGCCGTAGTCGAACTCGCTATTGTTGACGTTGAAAACTTGGTCATTTTTGGCGAAAGCTTCTGTTTCTTGCTGGGAAAAGCTTTCATCGAGAGGTTTCTTCACCGGATGCTGATGATGTGACGCTGAAATGATCTGACACCATCGGCGACACAAAGCCAGGATCCAAAAACGAAGGTAGCGCCTGGCTCAAAGGTGAAAATAGGCTTGATAACAACGGATGCCATTGAGCTAGCGCAGAGAAACTCGGCGACTGCCCCTACCTGGCGTGCCAGCTATCGGTGTTTTAGACTAGCAACCCGCCTAGGGGGTACCCTAGGTGGTCTTCTGTGCGGTGGGTGTCGTCGAGAATCAAGGAGTCAATGATGACGCAAGGAACATGATTTAGATAGGTTCGGGTCGCTAGATCGTGTAATACCCTACATCTTGTGTGTTGATTTTATTGAACTTCTTGATGAGTTGTCTGTGGGGGGTCCCTGCCCGCCCTTATATGCTTGGGGGAGTAGGGTTACAGGGTAGAGTCCTAGTCGGGTACGGTTACAGAGTCCTACCCCAGCTAGATAGAGTAGTTTCCCTACGTATTCCAACTAGTCTTCAGGAATTCGAGTGGGCCACGCTTCCCTGCCGCGTAGCCCTCAAGTCCTGATGACGTCCGAGTACGCCCCTGAGTGGGCCGTACAGGGCCTACTCGTGGGCCTGGGGATGTATGCCTGATACCGGGTATAAAACACCAACAATGTCTTTTTGTGCAATGCCGACTACTTATTTTAAATGTCATATCATAGCGGTTGTTAATCTACTCGAGCAGAACACGCCATAGTTTGTGAAAGCCTCGGATCTTCTATCATGCCTAAATGCTAGGACGTGAGATAATGATCTCCGTAGCAACAGTGCCAGTACGCGTACATGAGATAAAGATCTCACACGTAGTGGCAATGGCTAAACAGGGACTGAAAACCAAAACATAACAGGCTAACTACTCGAGAGACATATGGCCGAAACAAGAGCATGACATGAAACATTTACATTCATCACTGAAGAAATTTTAGTAGTTTCAATATTCTATAAATATGCTACATAATGTATGCATCTCCATTTTTTGGTCAAGCTTCAGCGACGACTCTCCAGGACGCTCAGCGTACCTCCAATGTCTCCACTAGCTCCTTAGCTCGAGGGCTAAGCACCAATTACTACTCGGAACATTTCCAATGACTCAGCTAGCTTCCAAGCTCGAGGGCTAAGCGCCAAATAACTACTCAACATGGCTTCTAAAGCTCACCTGGCGCAAAAGTTCAGGGGCTAGATGCCGCAAAATAACTCGGATGATGACTTGCATGAAGTCTAAAGACCCTCGGATTGATTATTTAATCATTCCAAATAACTACACCCAACCGTTGATTTTTTCAAGATGAAGAAAGAAAATTCAAGATTTCATTGACCCTTAGCCTGATTTTCTGATTCAACCTAAGGTTCGGGAGCTAGTCCATTTGGAGTGCGACTTCTGCCGCTCTCCATATCACATTCCAAAGATGAAGATTGCAAATTCAAGATGATCAAGGGCTTGAGCACAGCATAGCCTCATGGCATATTTGAGGAACTTTGAAGATTCAGCCAGACAAAGTACTCAACGAGCAAAAAAACTACTTGGCGAGGATTTGAAAAGTACTCAAAGACTAATGCAATCAACTATGAAGCGCTCGAGGGCTTGTCGGGGATAGATCCCCAGTACCCGCAAGGAAGGAAGAAGATATATTCCTAATAGAAATTATTCTGTAATCCTACTAGGACTCATATCTTGTAATCCTACTAGGACTCCTCCTTGTAAGCGACTAGTAATCCTGCCCCCTGTAGTATGTAAAGGAGGGTTGGGGTCCCTAGACTGGTAGGCGAAGACCTCATAGAGAACCACAACAGAGGACCAAATCCTCAACACCAAACAACACCCAAGCGCAGGACGCAATATACAACATCCCAAATAGGACGTAGGGTATTACGTTACTCTCGCGGCCCGAACCTATATAAATTCGTGTCTTGTGTCCTCGCTTTTACCTTCATGTTTCAGGTCCCGTGATCCCCTACCAACCAATCTAGTACCTCGGGATACCCCTTGGTAGGTTGCTAGGTATAAAGCACCGACACATAATTCTTGCTACGTCGTAAGACTTGCTCTGCTTCTGTCTTGTGTGATGGTAACTTGTGCTCTTTGATGTAGTCGATGAAGAGGTCTCTCTAGTCTACATTGATCATCATGACCTCCCGATCTGGTGTAGTAGGACCGCGATCAGTGGTTGTTGATGGTGTCAAATTCGTTATGAATGGCTTTTGTAGCTTATGGACGAAAACCCCTGCTGGAACTTGAGCACGAGTAGAAAGAAGCTTGGATAGGACATCCGTGACAATGTGGTTGTTCTCTTACTTGCATATTTCTAGACAATACGCATCCATGTTCTCCTTGTGGCGGTCCCACTCGTTGTGGACTTGATTGATCACCACCAGTTGATGTACTACTTGCCCGATCTTCCGAAAGGTAGTGATAAATTTGATCGGTGGAGACTCGACGTTGATGATCCGAGCTTCTAATCAAACACGATTCAAATCCCTACAACCGCTACACCGCTGCTTTGTTGGTTATCAACCAAGCACAACTTGATTGATCTCGCCGAGAAGGCTTTCCCTGCAAGCAAATAGAAGGACACAACCAAGAAAGTATAAGCACACAATCTGATATTGCAAATATGAATGAAGTAAAGAAGGGTTCAAGCTCTGAATTCGAAAGGAATAATCAACACAGTCGAGGAGAACAAGAATAGGGGCCCTGAATCACTGTAAAAGGACTTGTCACCACAGTTACAGCAAATCAATCTCAGTTTCTCGAACGAAAACTAGAACTAAACAAAACCCGAGTTTCTAAGGCGATAACTTCTGAGTTTATATCAAAAGGAACAAACCAGGGTTGGGGGTGACCATGAAGGGGGTGCCCATAACTTGGGCTTAAGGCCTGACACGATACAAGGCCAAGTTGGCCAAAAATTGGCGACATAGCACCTTGTCATGGTCACACAGAATGATCCACGAACCTTCTGGAGCTAGGACTAAAACCAAAAGAATGGCATTGTCGTCCTTGTTCCAACATATCAAAGAACGCCTCATTTCGATGTCGTATGAGGGAGATATGGCCGAAACCGTGCAGGGGTGTCGGCTGAATCCGAAACGAACGCGACGACACAGAGGGTGATGAATTGTAACTTGGAGAAGACCATGACTCCTGCGTGTCCAGCATGGCGATGTCCTCATCACCAATGAGTCACCGTAGACCAACAATCACTTTATTCCTAGTGAGACTGCCAAGTGGAGCCCATGCAGAAGCACCTCATATTCAGCTTCATTGTTGGACACTTCCCAAAAGATTTGTAGAACGTACTTGAGTTGTTCGCCTTTGGGAGGTATCAAGAGTACTCCTACACCAGCGCCCTCGAGCTTGAGTGATCCATCGAAATACATGACCCAATGCTCTGGACGCTCCGTTGGTGTTAGTAGTTGATTTTCCCGCCATTCTTCCATGAAATTGACTATGGCCTAGGACTTGATTGCAGTCCTTGATTTGAATTCTAGGGACAATGTTGGTGACAATAGAGATCTTGTGCTCCTGTAAGTAATGTTGTAACTTGCGTGAGGTGAGCAGTATCACGTACAATAGCTTCTGAACTAGCAGGTATCTAGCCTTGGAATCTAACAACACCTCACTAACGAAGTAAATGGGCCTTTGTACTTTGTATACATGGTCTGGTTTTTGTCTTTCAACCACGATTGCTGTACTGACGACCTGAGTAGTCGTGGTGATGTAAAGCAGCAATTCTTCATTGGGGTTTGGCACTATGAGGACCGGTGGCTTTGATAGGAAATCCTTCAATTGTTGTAGGGCTTGATCTGCCTCCTCGGTCCACTGAAACTTGTCTTGCTACTTGATTAATTTGAAGAAGGGTAGACCCTATTCTCCAAGCCTTGAGATGAATATGTTGAGGGCCACCATGCATCCAGTCAGCTTCTGGACATCCTTGATGCCTCATGGGACATGGATGTCGATGATTGTGGAGATCTTCTTGGGGTTAGCTTCAATGCTTCGGTGACTAATGATGAACCAGAGTATTTTCCTGGAGGGTACGCCGAAGACAAACTTTGTCGGGTTGAGCCTTCACCGAAACTCTCGCAAACTTGCGAAAGTTTCTTCTAGATCCGCTATCAGGTCGTCGGAGTTTCTTGTCTTTATGACCACGTCATCCACATACGCCTGCACATTGCGGTGTAGCTACTTTTTGAAGCACTCCTGGATTGCCCGTTGATAAGTAGTGCCCGCATTTTTCAACCCGAAGACATTGTTGTGTAGCAGAAAGCTCCATATGGGGTGATGAACGTGGTCTTGATCAGGTCTTCCTCCTTGAGAGCGATCAGGTGATACCCCAAGTGGCAATCGAGGAAACAGAGGAGGGCACATCCAGCTGTGGAGTTAATGACTTGATCGATCCTAGGGAGCCCGAAGGGATCCTTTGCATAGTGCTTATTGAGGTCTGTATAGTTGACACACACCCTCCACACATTGTTGTTTTTCTTTTGCACTAGGATGGGATTAGCGAGCCACTCTAGATGATAGACTTCTTTTATGAGGCCCGCCGCGAGTAGTTTGGCCAGCTCTTTCTTGAAGGCTTTCCTTCTATTTTGGGCAAATCATCATAGGTGTTACCTTTTTGGTGTATCTTTTGGATTCACGTTGAGTGAGTGCTCGATCAACTCTCTAGGAACCTCCGGCAAGTCCGCTAGTTTCCACACAAAGATGTCTCAGTTGGCCCAAAGGAAGCTGACAACCACGTTTTTCTGTTTAGGATCTAGCCCAGTGCTGATTAGGGTTGTTTCAGAGCTATCACCAGTCTCAAGGTTAATGGCTTTGATGTGAACTTCACTTGTTGGCTTGACCTTGGTTGCCCTTGACTTCTTTTCTAGAATCTCAAGCTCTGACGGGGACAACTTCTTGGATGCAATGAAGACTTGCATCATCGAGTTTGGTACTTGGGTAGTTGCTGCTAGCTCCATGACTTCTGTGTCAGTCATACGACCTCTTCGAGTCTCCGCGCAGGGAGAGTACTCCCTTGGGTCCTATCATTTTGAGTACTAAGTACATGTAGTGCGGGATGGCCATGAATTTGGCCAATGCTGGTCTTCGGAGGATGGTGTAGTGCGATGTTTTGAAATCTGCGACCTCGAAATAGATGTATTTTATCTAATAGTGTTCTTTGGTCCCAAAGGTACTAGCAAAATGACCTGTTCGAGGGGTATAGCCGCGTTGCCTGGGACGATCTCATAAAACGGAGAGTTCGTTGGGGTGAGCATATCGGTGATGTCGAGGCCCATCTTCTTTAGAGCCTTGGTGAGCAGGACGTTGAGACTGCCACCACTGTCAGTGAGTACTTTAGTAAGTCTAGAGTTAGTGACAACCGGGTCCAGGACGAGGGGATACCGTCCTGGGCCTGAAAAACTAGTCTATTGGTCCTTCCTGTAGAAGGTGATTGGCACCTCATACCATTTGAGGAACATTGGTATCGCAGGTTCAATGGACATTATCTCTCGAATAGTGAGCTTTTGGGAGCACTTAGTAGCATTGCCCGGGGTTCTGCCAAAGATGACATTGACGGTTTTGGATGGGTTCTGGAACTTGCCATTGCCACCATCATCTTCTTCTTCCTTGACCTTACCCTTGTCTTTGGTGTCAGGTGGCTCTAGGAGATCCTTCATGACTCTTCGTAGACTGAAACAATCTATTGCAGAGTGCTTGTGGTATAGGTGCCATGGGCACTGTTTCTTCAAGAGCTCGTTGAACGAGGGCCTGTCTTGATTCTTGCCGCCACCTTTCTTGGACGACTACAAAATTTTCACGACAGTATTGTCTGGCTTTCACTTGCGGTTGTGACCTCATGAGTAGTTATTTTGGTTGTCATTGTTGGGATATTCGTTGTGGTTCTTCTCATTGCGCTGGCCGCTGTTTTGATTGTTGTTGTTCTGGGCCTTGTTGTGATTGGACTCAAACCTTTCAATCTCCTTGTCTTCTTCATCTACCCACATCTGTACCGTGATCTTGAGAGATTTAACATCAGTCGGGCGTCTTCTATCGAAGTCTTGGAAGATGCGGTGGTCGTGGAGGCCGTTCTGGAAGCAGTCTATATGTTGCGCTCCATGACATCCATGATTGTGGCCTTCTTGTCGAAAAAGCGATATAAGTAACTCTGTAGGATCTCACCTTCTTATTGTTTAACTTGAGACAAGTCTCATTGCCCCTTTGTAGGTTTTGGTGAACGCTACCTTTAGGTCTTTCCACGAGTCGATGGAGTTTTTATCCAATGATTTGAGCCATGTGAGTGGCACCACCTCCATGCAGATAGGGAAGTAGATGAATTTTGTGTCGTCGTTTTCACCAGCTGCTTGTACTGACAATGAGTAGCACCGAAGCCATTGGACTGGGTCATGCCTGTCATCGTACTTGGTGATACCCGGGGGCTTAAACTTTTCGAGCAGAATTGTCCTCTTTACACGTTTTGAGAAGGCAAGGAACCCGTTAGTATCACTCCTGGGTGTTCGACTTCTTGCTCGCGCTCGCGGCGTCATCCGTCGGTTATGGTATGAGCATTGCGGCTTGCGTTGATCTTGTTCCAGAGGTCTTCATTTGGGCATTCGAGCTTTGGGTTAGCCCCATGGTGGCCACGGCCTCCTGAGGGTCCTGCCTGACTACCTTCAGCTCCAGCTTGGCTTCATCTGGTGCCTCCGAGCTGACTTGGTCTGAATGGAGCACCTCAATAGCTTCTACCATGTTAACTTCGTTGGGATGGGGAGCGTTAGACTGACTGTATTGAATTCTGCTGATCAAGTTGTTTGTATGCGAGTTCCACCAGTTGAGCCAACTTTCTAGTGTACTTGTTTTGAGGCATCACGGCGGTAGCTAGGGGAGTACGATGATGACGCATTTGAACTGCTTCAAAGGCGTTATCCAGATTCTGGATTGGTAGGTCTGCTGCAAGGTAGCAACGGTACTCTGCTCTTGCGGTGTTCCTTGCTCGTCGTCGAGTTCTTTGAGCTTCGGTCTCTTCTCCGACAACATTTATGGTGAGTTCATCCTGTGAGACGTCATCCGGGTCACGCTCATATCGCGGGTTTCTATCCTATTTCTCTTCTTCTTCGTCTTCTTTTCCAGTAATGACGACAAAGAGTTCTCGCTTTAGAGAGTAGCTTTCCGAGCTTGAAGTGATGACCTCCATGGTGTCACCTTCCTTGTAGATGGGCGACAGAGGAGCTCCCTCCTGGTACGGGAGAGTGTCAAGGTAGGAAATGAGGCGCGAATCATCATCTTTGGCAAGAGCGGGTGCCTTCATGTTGGAACAGTAGATGAATTTGCCTTGGGGAGTTGATGTGATTCCAGGCCCTACTGCAGACCTGATAAAGGAGTCACCTCGTCTGGGTCCGAGTAGTAGTCGAGGTCCTCGATCGTATCCGTATCAGATTGTGATCCGAACAAGGCAGCCTGATAACTAGTGGTCGTGTTGTGGAGTCCAAACGGGAATCGACTTAGGTGGTAGTCCGACTCGCACGATCGCTTATGTGCTGGCTCATGAAAGTGAGACCGACTGGAGGGAGAAGTCGAGTTGAACTCGAACTTGTCTCTCCAGCCTCTGACTAGGTCAGAAATTGAAAATTTGCCAAAATTCTCGACGAGATTCTCCAGAGCTTGGCACTGGAGCTTCAAGGTTTGCTACTTCTTCTTCAGGTTGACGCAATGTGGCGGTGGAAATTTCCAGCGTCGTTTGCGATGCAAACCTAGGAGCCGAAGACAAATGTCGTGCTAGCTTTAAATGCGACAATTGGCTCGATGATGACTTGTGCCATCGAGTTTGCCAGCGGATTCTCGGCGAGGCCCCCTATCTGGTGTGCCAGCTGTCGGTGTTTAAACACAGCAACCTACCGAGGGGGGTGCCCGTGGTAGTGTTTTGGTTAGCGGGGCTCGTTGAGATTAGGAACTCGAAGGTAAACGCAGACACACAATTTAGACAGGTTTGGGCCGCTAGATTGTGTAATACCCTACGTCCTATGTGTTGGTTGGATTGAATTGCTTTGTAGGGGGTCCCTGCCTCACCTTATATTGCCGGGGGCAGAGTTATAGGTCGGTTGGTTAGAGGAATACTAGTCGGATTCGACTAGAGGAGTTCTACTCTTATTACTACAAGTACTTTCCTAATCCTCGACTAGTTCCTATCTTTCCATGTACACTACGCCCTCCTGCGTCACGGTCTCCATGTAAGATGTGTCTAGGTGTCCAGCCCCATATTTAGTACTGTCAAAACCTTCTGGTGGGCCCATGTAAAATCCGCAGAAATCACCAACTAAAATCATCCGTTAAAAATCACTTCCAAAATCTTTTTACTGCTGAGCTCCCGGATATCGAAAACTTTCCCGGCGATTTCGCCGTCCCGGCACCTAAGCCGACAGCCATCATCTTTACCCGTGCCCGTAAATCTCGCTGTGTGCCGTCGTTTAACCGCCGCGCGCGTGCTCCGACCGCGTGCCGCAATGGCCGCCTGTTCCCCCTCTTTCTTTCTCTGTTTCCTCCCTCTTTCTTTCTTTTTCCTCTTCCTTCTCCTTTCTTTTTCTTCTTCCTCCTCCTCCTTCTCTCTCCTCCTCTCTTCTTCTTCCTGGCGCCACTCCTCCCGGTTCCTGGCGCCATTTCCTTTGGACGCCCCCCTCCACCAGCGCATTTACTCCTCCCTGGCGCCATGCCGCCCGGCCGCCTCGGGCCGCGCCCCGCCGCTCGGCCGACCACGCCGACCCCGCCTCCGGCCCCGCTCCGCGCCGGCCGACCCCGCCGACCCCACCTCCGGCCCCGCTCTGTTGCCATGCCGCCCTCCCCGCGACACCCAACTCCGGCGCCCGAGCCCCTACCGCCAGCCCGGCCCCCACCCCCACGCCGCACACCGCCGGTCGCCCGGTCCCCCACCGCCGGCCGCCCCTTGCCGGCCTATAAAAAGGGCCGCTCGCCCGGCCTCCCTTGCCACTCCACCTCCACCCAGCTCGCTACACCACTCGCCAAGCGCCGCCGCCACCTGTACCTCCGTCACTGCCTCAACCGAACCGCCGCCGGCCGCCCCTTCCCTATCCGAAGCTCCAAGGTATCGGGCAAAATGGAGCCCCCACAGCCTCCTCTAGCCTCTCCCGCCGCCTCCCCTCGCCGCCGGCGAGCCTAGGCCGCCGCCCCTAGGCCGGCCGTGCCTCCCTCTCCCTCTCCCCTGTGCACTGTGTGCCCAAGGGGAAGAAGAAGGTCCCAATTCCGATCTAACCCCAACAAATCCACTATTCGCGAGATAGTCCTTCCACCACTCTCGTAATCCTATTCGCGGATAAGCTCCTCCACCTCCCAAAATTATTCACAAATAGGTCCCTGGTTTATTATAAATCAGTCCTAAACCTCTGTTTAAGCCCCTAATTCATGTTTAACCCGTCATTTCATGCGCCAAACTTCCTCCAATTAATCCCAAATTTCACCACTTCATCCTCCAAAATACTTTCGCCGATCCATATCCAAATTTCCGAAAAATAATCTTTCTACCTATTTTCCGTTCACATTTTCTGTTCGGAGCTCACGGTTAAAAACCGATCTTTCTTTTATTTATTTGTGTGTCCGTTTGTGTGTGCCGTAGATCGTGGATTGCCCGAGGAGGATCCCGAGGAGGAGTTTGACCGCGAGCCCGAGCTCGAGGACCAGCAGCACGAGCCGGAACTCCCGGAAGGCTTTGAAGACGGCAAGTCCAATCTCACCCTTTGATGCATATTTAATACCTAGTTTTTCAAACACAACCTATTGGCATGTTTTACAAAATGCATATTATTTCATCGCAAGACATGGTTGGATAGCCACCCCTTGATTGTTATGAACATTCCTTGTTATCCTATGGTTGTCTCTAAATATGATTCGCTCTATTTGGTCGATAACCACCGCTAGAATGCTTAGGAAATTACTACTTGAATACAATCACCACTACAATGATGTTTTTGGAAAATAAACGTGTGTGTGTGTGAGGGAAAGGACTTTCTGGGTTCAAAGGAAAAAGGTTGTGTAGACAGGATGGATGGGTATTCCTTGTGTGGGATGCCAGGATGTTGTGCTCCTACCTTAGTGGTTGAGCAATGTTGGGAGATATCCATCTTGTCATGATTAAGGACCGAGTTGATGTGTCATCTTGCCTAATTCCACCATTGTGCAACCACTCGACCGTTGTGTGGGCAACGGCTTAGCATAAATCCCATTAGCTGAACTGTTGGTCTTCAGGGGTGCTGGTGAGCAACGGGAGCCCATGGAAAAGGAGTAAGATCTTGGTGACTTAGGTCCCGGTTACGGTCTCGTGGATGAGCCGTGAACCCCTTGGGTGCTTCCGCGAGGGCTTGCCAGTCTTAGCTAAGGTGGGCAATGGCTTTGTTAGGATCCGCACCGGCACTAAGGTGATCGTGCTGCGGTACCCTACTTGTGGGAAAAGTGTACAACCTCTGCAGAGTTAAAACCTATCCGGGTAGCCGTGTCCACGGCATTGGACGAGTTACGGCTTGGTCACATAACTAGCACTTGGGCATGGATGGTGTGTGTGTGTGTGTGTGTGTGTGTGTGTGTGTGTGTGTGTGTGTGTGTGTGTGTGTGTGTGTGTGTGTGTGAGTTGAATTTTGAAAGAGTCCGGCAGTTGTGCCGTGCGCTATGGCGGACGGGGAGTCCGATAGCGATAAAACTTGGATCCTTTGTGTAGGATCAACCCCACTAATTGTTTCGGTTACCAAAGGAAAAGCTTTATGAAAACTTGTTTGAAAACGAGCCTATGCATGTGTTGAAAAATCTAGCTTTATTGCAAATAAACCCTAGCCTATCCTTGTTATATCCTGTGCATATACTTGCTTGTATCCCCCTCCGTGGATGGGGTTGGACTTGTTGAGTACGTTCGTACTCACCCTTGCTCCGTTACTACAGAGGAAGACCCTGACTTCATCGCTGAAGACCTTGAGTAGAGGTTGTGTCCGCACCCGACGCTGCCTGTGGTGTTGCCCTTTCAAGATGCTGCTGCTGCCGTGTAGTCCCGAGTGCTATCTTTTGGCAGTCGCTTGGTTAGCCACTGTTGTTTATTTGCTTCTTATCGCTGCGTGGCTCTCACGCCCACTCCCTCGGGAGTTGTACGGTAACTGAATTATCTGTCGAATAAATGTGCTATCAGCCTCCTGGGACTGATATTTGTATCACATGTAGTCTCTACTTATGTGGGGACGCTTCAGGTGGTATCAGAGTCGTCATTGGCTGTAGGACGCGACCTTAGGACCGGATTAGCCCTTTTTGACCAAAATAAAAGATTTATAAAATTTTTGCCTACCTCTGCTCTATTGCAAAACTAATTTATGCCCCGGATCTTTTCCAGATGGCCGAGGAAGGATGGGTCAACAGCCACTGCCTGGAGGAGTCTGGTTTTCCTAGATTGTTGTTCGCCTGCATGGACCGTCTCGAAATCTTCGAGCGTCCGGAGTACACCAGCAGGGAGTACGAGGATCGCGGGACCCCTCGGTGTGAGATGATTATCTACATCGGGCGGAGTAGCCGCTACCCCGACATCCAGCCATGGAATGTGACTGCCACCGGTTTCCGGCACAAGGACAATATCAAGTGGCAGCCCGGAAAGCCCTCCATTTCCTGTGCCAGATCTATGAGAGGCACATTGGCCGCACTCCGATGAGGTTCTACCCGCCTGTCAAGAAGAACCGCCCGGTTTGGCTGGCCCAGGTAAGGACTTTGGAAGGACGTGGACAGCGCGAGGATGACCCCACCGTACTGCACATGGCTGCCCACCTTCTCACCTTGGACGAGCTCTACGACCAGCAGGCTGCTAAGTTGAAGCAGCAGACTCGTAGAGCCAAGGACGCAGAGGTTATGGTGAGGAGGCTTCAGGTGAAGTTAGCCGCCGCCGAAGCTCGAGCCGCAGCCGCCCAAAGCAACGAGGCCATTGCCGTTGAGGCTCTCAAGGAGGCTGAGGATCGGCACTCCAAGGAACTGAAGGATGCCCTCCTCACCATTCGTGCTAGAAGGAGGATGGTGGCCATCGAGGACGAAGAGGCCCCGATCCTTGAAGGAATTCCCATTGCCCCAGGGTCCAGTAGGCAGAAGAGCCCAGATGCCACCCCAGCGCCACCGCCCTCGGAAAGGAACTTCGAGGTGTCGGATGGAGAGGCGCCTGAGACCCCTCCAGCGGACAGGACTCTGAAAGATGAGGTGCTGGTCCTCCTCATCCCGTTAGAAGACCACTCAGCCCAGGGAGAAGACTCGCCCCGCGAGTAGTATGCCCAGCCTAGAGTTGCCCAAGGAATGAAGTCGACATGGTCCGCAGTTTAGAGTTGTACCCCCTCCAGTTGTGTTGCTGTAACCGGTCGTGTAGTACGTGTTTTGGCCTTACCCCAGAAGTGTTGTACCCCCCCAAAATAAATAAAATCGCTTGTGTTTGTTGCTTGTTAGTCTGTGTGTTTGTCGACAGTAGGTGGATTCTGTCTCTTCGAAAATACGAAATAACCACTTTAAAGATCACTAAAATCCAAATCCCACTCTCATAAAGTCTCACTCAATCCGCAGATGCCACCCAAGCGTGCCACCAGGACTTCCCCAAGTCAGGCCCATGCCACCCCCAGTGCGGAGAGGCAGCCAGAAAGGCAAGCACCGCCTCCGGCAGTGCTTCCTGAGGAACAGGAAGTGAGCTAGCCAGAAGGAAGGGGAGAAAGCCAGGTGGGAACACAGCAGCCACCACCCCCACCAGTTATTGATCTGGTTCAAGTGATGAACAACCAGACCCTTCTGCTGGAAGCTCTGGCCAACACCGTTACCCGCCAAAGGCCCCGCGGGCAGAACATGAATGAGAAGCTGACGGACTTCCTCCGGACCAAGCCACCCACTTTTGGCAGGTCTGTCAACCCTCTAGACGTGGATGACTGGCTGTGCGTCATCCAGAGGAAGCTGGAGCCATTTGGCTGTGAGGGCAGGGACAAAGTTCTCTTGGCTGCCCACCAGCTCACTGGGACTGCCCTAGCTTGGTGGGAGAACTACTGCTCTGCCGCCCAGGATGCCTCCACTATCACCTGGGATGAGTTCGTGACGGAATTCCGTCGCTACCATATCCCCGCAGCCACCATGAAGCGCAAGGCGGACGAGTTCCGTGAGCTCCGCCAAGGCAACAGGTCCGTGGAAGAGTACACCTTCCAATTCATGGAGCTGGCCCGTTATGCTCCAGAGGAGGTGGACAAGGATGAGAAGAAGCAGGACATGTTCAAGAAAGGCTTGAACGCGGAACTGAGGACCCTGCTCAATGCCCAGATCTACCCTGACTTCAACACCTTGATGAACATGGCCATCTTGACTGAGAGGGCCAAGGCAGAAGAGCGGAGGGACAACAAGCGTCGGTTCCTGGAGAGCAAGGCGCACCAGCAGGACCGATTCCAGAAGCCAAGGAGCTTCGGTCACCCCTTGCCCAGATCCCAAGCTCCCATGCATTACCGGACCCAGTCCCAAGCACCCGGTTCACACCAGATTGCTGCCCCGTTCAGGAGCCAGAACCCTACCAAGGCCCCACAGAGCAGCACCAGCCAAGTCACTGGCAACGGTAGGGCATGCTTCAACTACAGAGAGCCAGGGCATTTCATCGCCAACTGCCCCTATGCCAGAAGCCAGCAGCATTAGCCTTCTCCAACTCAGTAGCTGGGCCCAGAGCCGCCCTGTCAGGAGTCAACCATGTGCCAGTCCGCAGCAACAACAACCCCAGCAACAACAACAGCCAGTAGATGAGGCCGCCCCAGCAATCATTCGGATGAGCCCGCGTCAACCACATCGGCGCGCGGGAGGCTCGCGAAGCTCAGGGCGTGGTACTCGGTGAGTTTCTAGTTAGCTCAGTCTTGGCAACAGTACTTTTTGATTCTGGAGCATCACATTCCTTCATATCCTCAAGTTTTGTGGAAGAACACCATATACCTACAGTACTACTAAAGTTACCCCTATTAACCCGGACTCCTGGAGCCGACATTCAGTGTGGACTAGGTTGTTCTCGGGTAAGGATCAATTTAAGTGGGGTAGAATTTCTAGCGGATCTAGTAGTACTTAAGTCTAAGGGGATAGATGTGATTCTTGGAATGGACTGGTTGAGCCTGCATGACGGTCGTATAGGGTGTGCTGATAAGGTAGTGCACCTGACCAATCGGAATGGTGTGCAAGTGGCTTGTCACACTCGAGGAAGTGGCCCAGACCCCATGGTGTTTAGCATGGAGACCAAGACCATAGAAGAAGTCCCGGTAGTGAGTGAATACCCGGATGTCTTTCCCGAGGAACTACCTGGAATGCCCCCAGATAGGGATATAGAGTTCGTAATTGACCTTGTCCCCGGAACCTCTCCTATAGCCAAGAGACCCTATAGGATGGCAGCCTCAGAGTTAGCCGAACTGAAGAAACAGTTGGGAGAATTGCAGCAGAGTGGTTTTATCAGGCCTAGCTCATCCCCATGGGGAGCCCTCGTACTCTTTGTCAAGAAGAAAGACGGGAGTATGAGGATGTGCGTAGATTATCGCGCACTAAATGAAGTCACCATTAAGAACAAGTACCCTCTCCCCAGGATAGATAACCTGTTTGACCAACTAAAAGGAGCCAAGTACTTCTCCAAGATTGATTTGAGATCAGGGTACCATCAGCTCAAGATCAAGGAGAGCGACATCCCGAAGACAGCCTTTGTCACCTGTTATGGTCAATTTGAGTTTACAGTGATGTCCTTTGGATTGACCAATGCACCTGCTTATTTCATGAACCTCATGAACAAGGTGTTTATGGACGAGTTAGATAAGTTTGTTGTAGTCTTTATTGACGACATACTTATTTACTCCAAGAGTGTTCAGGAGCATGAACAACACATACGGGTGGTGTTGGAAAAATTAAGAGCCCACCGACTCTATGCTAAATTCAGTAAGTGTGAATTTTGGATCGAGAAAGTGGCATTCCTTGGTCATATCTTGACTGCGGAAGGAGTAGCAGTTGATCCTGAGAAAGTTGAAGCCGTCTCCAACTGGCAGCAACCCACCAATGTTAGTGAGATCAGGAGTTTTCTGGGTTTAGCTGGGTATTACCGGAGATTTATTGAGGGATTCTCTAGGATAGCCTGGCCCATGACAGAGTTGCTCAGGAAAGACAAGAAGTTCACTTGGACCGAGTCATGTGAGCGGAGCTTCCAAGAGCTGAAGAAGAGATTGACGACAGCCCCAGTATTAACCTTACCAGATATCCAGCGAGACTTCGTCATCTACTGCGATGCATCCCGACAAGGTTTAGGATGTGTCCTCATGCAGGACGGGAAGGTTGTGGCATATGCTTCCCGACATCTTAAGCCCCATGAGCAGAACTACCCAACCCATGACTTAGAGTTTGCAGCCGTAGTGCATGCCCTCAAGATCTGGAGACATTATCTGATTGGGAATAAGTGTGAAATCTACACCGACCATAAGAGCTTAAAGTATATCTTCACCCAACCCGATCTGAATTTAAGGCAAAGGAGGTGGTTTAGAATTGGTGAAGGACTACAACCTAGAAATCCATTACCACCCCGGCAAAGCTAATGTTGTAGCTGATGCCTTAAGCCGGAAATCCTATGGACAACCCGGACCCGAGAATGCCTGTCTACAAGAGGAAATGGCCCGGTTGAATGTGCACATCATTCCCCAGAATACTAGCCGCAAGCTGAGTATCCAGCCCACCTTGGAGGATAAAATCCGAGAAGCCCAGGGTTCAGACCAAGACTTAGTAAAAATCCGCAAGCAAACCGGAGAAAATAAAGCCCCGGATTTCAGGGTAGATGAAAAAGGAACCCTGTGGTACAAGGATAGAATTTGTGTCCCCAAGGACGGAGAGTTCAGGCAGACCATCATGGATGAAGCCCATAACTCGGCATACTCCATCCACCCTGGATCCACCAAGATGTATATGGACTTAAAGCAGAAATACTGGTGGAATGGAATAAAGGCAGACATAGCTCAGTTTGTCGCCCATTGTGATACCTGCCAAAGGGTCAAGGCCGAGCACCAGAAGCCAGCCGGCTTGCTGCAACCATTGCCTATCCCGGTTTGGAAGTGGGATGAGATTGGCATGGATTTTGTGGTAGGCTTGCCCAGGACTCAAAAGGGAAATGACTCCATATGGGTAATAGTGGACCGACTCACCAAGGTCGCTCACTACCTACCCGTACGGACCACATACGGTGGAGAAAGATTAGCTCGACTCTACGTCGACAATATAGTGAAGCTACACGGTGTGCCCAGTCGAATCGTCTCGGATAGAGGAACTCAGTTCACCTCTAGGTTTTGGAGAAGTTTGCATAAAGCCATGGGCACTAAATTGGACTTTAGTTCAGCTTATCACCCCCAGACCGATGGCCAAACAGAAAGGGTAAATCAAATTGTGGAAGATATGTTAAGAGCGTGTGTCCTAACCTATGGCAAAGATTGGGAACAAAGTTTACCCTATGCAGAGTTCTCATACAACAATAGTTATCAAGCCAGCCTAGGCATGTCACCATTTGAGGCCCTTTATGGTAGAAAGTGTCGGACCCCTTTGATGTGGTCAGAAGTGGGAGAACGCTCCCTAGTCGGACCAGCTTTCATCAAGGAAGCAGAAGACCGTGTGGTAGAAATCTGAGAGAAGCTGAAGGCTGCACAGTCCATACAGAAGAGCTACTCGGACAAAAGAAGACGGGAATTGTGCTTCAATGAGGGAGATTTTGTCTACCTCAAGGTCTCTCCGATTCGGGGTACTCGAAGGTTTCAAGTGCAATGAAAACTAGCCCCTCGGTATATTGGACCATACCAGGTGTTAAAGAGAGTTGGAGCCGTAGCATACCGTATCCAACTTCCTGAGGAAATGTCAGATATACACCCGGTATTTCATGTTTCTCAGCTGAGGAAATGCTTGAGAGTACCGAAGGAACAAGTACCCGTGGAGACAATAGATTTCCAGAAGGACCTTCGGTATCAAGAAGTGCCCGTCAAGATTTTGGACACCGTCACCAGAAGGACAAGGAATACAGCAGTCCGGATCTGCAGAGTACAATGGAGTAGACATGGCGAAGAAGAGGCCACTGTTGGAGGTATGCCCTAGAGGCAATCATAGAGATGATGATATTCCATTTGTATCCATGATTTGTATGTTGTGTTCATTGAATATCCATTGAAGGCTACTTGAATTGATTTGCAATTATGTGAATTGTATGTGAAACTCTTTACTTGTATGGTTATTCTAAAGTTGTCCCTAGTCGGAGTTCATGTGAGGACACACATGAATATTAGACTAGCACATGTATTAGTTGATGACTATGTTTCACGAGTCATGAACATGGAGATGTTGAACTAATAATGTGGGCAAATGTGGAGACATGTGCTAGGACAGACCCAACACGAGAAGTAGTTCTCTCTTTACACAACATATACGCTTTGTCCTTAGACCTGAGATTGTCGCATGTATTCTAGATGTGGATCGACCTACTTAGGGGCTATCAAACGCTACGCCGTAACAGGGTAGTTATAAAGGTAGCTTTCGGGTTTGTCAAGAAGCATGCTATGAGACATGGTCAATCAAGATGAGATTTGCCCCTCTCTGATTGAGAGTGATATCTCTGGGCCCCTCGAGTGATCGGATCCGAAAATGCATGGCCATGCTACGTACGGTTAAGAGTTAACCTACAAAGGGATTCCGAATCACAGGATCGAGAAAGAGCGGTCGGCTTGAAGCTAGATCAGATCCGAGTTGGATTAGGTTTAGAAGTACTAATGGGCCTCGGATCCAGAGGCCCGTCAGGAACCTCTATAAATAGAGGGGTGGGGGCGCCCTAGGGTTCACACCTTTTTGGCGAAACACACCTGCCGCGCCTCCCACGCCCTCGCCTGTTGCAACTCGCGGATCTAGCAGTCCGGCTTGCGACGCTTCCTCCCTGCACGTGCGGATACCTTGGAGGTGTTGCGCCTGCAGCACTTGGAAGAGCCGCCGACGAGCCACGATGAGCCAACGATGAGCCGCAGCACCGGAGGCGATCTTGCTGCACGTGGACGAGCTGCTGAGGAGCTGCTGGACGTTGACGTGATTGACCACGTACGACTACGTTGATCGACTACGTACGACTATGTGATCGTCTTCACTGTATCGACGCATATCTACATCTTCCGCACCAGTAGTGCGTCGAGTGGTAATCCAGTGATCCTTATACGGCAGTTCTTCCTGGTTTTACGTGGTACAAATTTTGATTTGCGCTAGTGTAGCCTACCTCGTATCCCTTCAGCCACGTGGGAATGCGAGGACGCGTTAAAGAAGGAATTCCCCCATTTCTTCAGGACTCAGTCGAATTTCAAGGACGAGATTCAATTTAAGAGGGGTAGGTTTGTAACATCCGCAGAAATCACCAACTAACATCATCCGTTAAAAATTGCTTTCAAAATCTTTTTACCGCTGAGCTCCCGAATATCGAAAACTTTCCCGGCGATTTCGCCGTCCCGGCACCTAAGCCGATAGCCATCATCTTTACCCGTGCCCATAAATCTCGACGTGTGCCGTCGTCAGACCGCCGCGCGCGTGCTCCGACCGCGTGCCGCAATGGCCGCCGGTTCCCCCTCTTTCTTTCTCTGTTTCCTCCCTCTTTCTTTCTTTTTCCTCTTCCTTCTCCTTTCTTTTTCTTCTTCCTCCTCCTCCTTCTCTCTCCTTCTCTCTTCTTCTTCCTGGCGCCACTCCTCCCGGTTCCTGGCACCATTTCCTTTGGACGCCCCCCCACCGGCGCATTTACTCCTCCCTGGCGCCACGCCGCCCGGCCGCCTCGGGCCGCGCCCCGCCGCTCGGCCGACCCCGCCGCCGGCCCCGCTCCGCACCGCCCGACCCCGCCTCCGGCCCCGCTCCACGCTGGCCGACCCCGCCTCCAGCCCCGCTCCGTTGCCGTGCCGCCCTCCCCGCGACACCCACCCCCGGCGCCCGGGCCCCTACCGCCGGCCCGGCCTGCCCGGCCCCCACCCCCACGCCGCACACCGCCGGTCGCCCGGTCCCCCACCGCCGGCCGCCCCTCGCCGGCCTATAAAAAGGGCCGCTCGCCCGGCCTCCCTTGCCACTCCACCTCCACCCAGCTCGCCACCCCAACCTACACCACTCGCCAAGCGCCGCCGCCACCAGTACCTCCGCCGCTGCCTCCACCAAACCGCCGCCGGCCGCCCCTTCCCTATCCGAAGCTCCAAGGTATCGGGCAAAATGGAGCCCCCACGGCCTCCTCTAGCCTCTCCCGCCGCCTCCCCTCGCCGCCGGCGAGCCTAGGCCGCCGCCCCTAGGCCGGCCGTGCCTCCCTCTCCCTCTCCCCTGTGCACTGTGCGCCCAAGGGGAAGAAGAAGGTCCCAATTCCGATCTAACCCCAACAAATCCAATATTCGCGAGATAGTCCTTCCACCACTCTCATAATCCTATTCGCCGATAAGCCCCTCCACCTCCCAAAATTTTTCACAAATAGGTCCCTGGTTTATTATAAATCAGTCCTAAACCTCTGTTTAAGCCCCTAATTCATGTTTAACCCGTCATTTCATGCGCCAAACTTCCTCCAATTAATCCCAAATTTCACCACTTCATCCTCCAGAATACTTTCGCCGATCCATATCCAAATTTCCCAAAAATAATCTTTCTACCTATTTTCCGTTCACATTTTCTGTTCGGAGCTCACGGTTAAAAACCGATCTTTCTTTTATTTATTTGTGTGTCCGTTTGTGTGTGCCGTAGATCGCGGATTTCCCGAGGAGGATCCCGAGGAGGAGTTTGACTGCGAGCCCGAGCTCGAGGACCAGCAGCACGAGCCGGAACTCCCGGAAGGCTTTGAAGACGGCAAGTCCAATCTTACCCTTTGATGCATGTTTAACACCTAGTTTATCAAACACAACCTATTGGCCTGTTTTACAAAATGCATATTATTTCATCGCAAGACATGGTTGGATAGCCACCCCTTGATTGTTAGGAACATTCCTTGTTATCCTATGGTTGTCTCTAAATATGATTCGCTCTATTTGGTCGATAGCCACCGCTAGAAAGCTTAGGAAATTACTACTTAAATACAATCACCACTACCCTTATGTTTTCGAAAAATAAACGTGTGTGTGTGCAAGTAAGGAAAATGACTTTTTGGGTTCAGAGGAAAAAGGATGTGTAGATAGGATGGATGGGTATTCCTTGTGTGGGATGCCAGGATGTTGTGCTCGTACCTTAGTGGTTGAGCAATGTCGGGAGATATCCATCTTGTCATGGTTAAGGACCGAGTTGATGTGTCATCTTGCCTAATTCCACCATCGTGCAACCACTCGACCGTTGTATGGGCAACGGCTTAGCATAAATCCCACTAGCTGAACTGTTAGCCGTCAGGGGTGCTGGTGAGCAGCGGGAGCCCATGGAAAAGGAGTAAGATCTTGGTGACTTAGGTCCCGGTTACGGTCTCGTGGATGAGCCGTGAACCCCTTGGGTGCTTCCGCGAGGGCTAGCCAGTCTTAGCTAAGGAGGGTAATGGCTTTGTTAGGATCCGCACCGGCACTAAGGTGATCGTACTATGGTACCCTACTTGTGGGAAAAGTGTACAACCTCTGCAGAGTTAAAACCTATCCGGGTAGCCGTGTCCACGGCATTAGACGAGTTACGGCTTGGTCACATAACTAGCACTTGGGCATGGATTGTGTGTGTGTGTGTGTGTGTGTGTGAGTTGAATTTTGGAAGAGTCGGGCAGTTGTGCCGTGCGCTATGGCGGACGGGGAGTCCGATAGCGATAAAACTTGGATCCTTTGTGTAGGATCAACCCCACTCAATGTTTCGGTTACCAAAGGAAAAGCTTTATGAAAACTTGTTTGAAAACGAGCCTATGCATGTGTTGAAAAATCTAGCTTTATTGCAAATAAACCCTAGCCTATCCTTGTTATATCCTGTGCATATACTTGCTTGTATCCCCCTCCGTGGATGGGGTTGGACTTGTTGAGTACGTTCGTACTCACCCTTGCTTCGTTACTACAGAGGAAGACCCTGACTTCATCGCTGAAGACCTTGAGTAGAGGTTGTCTCCGCACCCGACGCTGCCTGTGGTGTTGGCCTTTCCAAGATGCTGCTGCTGCCGTGTAGTCCCGAGTGCTGTCTTTTGGCAGTCGCTTGGTTAGCCGCTGTTGTTTATTTACTTCTTATCGCTGCGTGGCTCTCACGCCCACTCCCTCGGGAGTTGTACGGTAACTGAATTACCTGTCGAATAAATGTGCTATCAGCCTCCTGGGACTGATATTTGTATCACATTTAGTCTCTACTTATGTGGGGACGCTTCACTGAGCCTTGGAATGATTAAATAATCAATCCGAGTGTCTTTAGTCTTCACGCAAGTCATCATCCGAGTTGTTTTGCAGCGTCCATTCCCTAAGCTTATCTGCCAAGTGAGCTGTAGAAGCCACTGGAGTAGTTATTTGGTGCTTAGCCCTCGATCTTGGAAGCTAGCATCATTGGAGATGTTCTGCGCCTGGGAGCTAGCAGAGCCATTGGAGGTACGCTGGGTGTCCTAGAGAGTTGTCGTTGAAGCTTGATCAGAAAAAGAGATGCATACATTATGTAGAAAATTTATAGAATATTAAAACTACTGAAATTTATTCAGTGATGAATGTAAATGTTTCGTGTCATGCTCTTGTTTCGTCCATATGTCTCCCGAGTAGTTAGCCTCTTACATTCAGGCTCTCAGTCCCTTTTTAGCCATTGCCATTGTGTGTGAGATCTTTGTCTCGTGTACGTGTACTGGCATTGTTACTACTCATTTGAGATCTTTGTCTCGTGTACGCATTCTTGCATTTAGGCATGACAGAGGATCCAAGGATTTCATGAATTAAAGCGTGTTCAACTCAGGTAGATTAGTGAGCACTAAGAAAAGATAGTAAAATAAGTAGTCGGCATTGTGACAAAAAGAGAGGGCGATTGCGCTTATAGTAGTCATTGAGACTTTTCTGCCTTTTATCAAGAAGAGCGCGTGTTGCCGCGCATAGGATTTGAGCCTCCTTAGGGTGTAGCTGCTGCGAGCCTCCAGCACTCAGTGCACCAAACTCGTGGCTATAGCCTCCAAAATTTGATGTATCAAGCCTGTTGGCGGAACTTTTGGAACTCAGTGTACAAAACCCATGGTTATAGCCTCCGTAATTAGGTGTATCAAGCCCATTGCTGCCGGTTAACATGCTCCAGGAATAATTGGCAAAGTGTAGCTTTGGAGGGTAATTTCCATCAAGAGGCGTACAAAAAAAAGTACTCTGCATGTGGAAAACAAGTTGGAAAAATTATATAAAATAAATAAAAAAGTGACTTTGCTTGATTCATAGACGATTGTCGACGAAGTGTGTCGATTGTTGATCAAGCCAACTAGTTGGAGTTGATTCCAACTAGTTGTTGATCACATGGAATCCACCCTTAACTAGTTTTCTAGACGAGATGAGTAGTCGAAGGAGACTATCCTCAACTGGATGTGGCTGTACATCGGGGTAGCAGTGCTCGCGTACATCTTCTATGTACGTTAGACTATGCTTTTGAGGTCTTATGGGATCCTTCCATGTGCGTGTAGCACAAATCCCTCAAAATTCCTTTTCACATAGCGTAGTCGGAGTTGATTATTTGCCTCAATCCACACGTGACTATAACAGACCTTTGTCATCTTGGAAATTATGACGTGGGTCCCTCGGTCTGCCTGATCTCCCAACTCGAATCGAATTTGCCTCTACCTTGATTGATGAGTCGCATGCAGCAGCCTGCGGTGGAAACCGACTCGGTCTTCGACTGGAACGCGTTGCGCATCGATTTTGTCTCGGCGTAGATTTATCTACTTGGAACTCCGACTCGGCGACTTGCTTCTTGTCGAGTAGATTGATCTTGATGATGAGGTCCTTCAAGCTCGCCCGATGATCTCAACAATCACCCCTACCTGGTGCGTGTAACAGCTGCCAAGTTAGTCATCTAAATGACTTTGAAGAATTAAAAGCAAATTGAGAAGAAAAGAAAAAGAAATTAGCCGAAAATCAAATTCGGGTCAAATTTGACCGAAATTTGAATTTTGAATTTGAAATTCAGAAAAATTCGGCAAAAATGTGGAATGCAAGTGTAAGAGTAACTAGGACTTAAGAATCAAAGATTTGGAACAGAAATGGTGCTAAATAGCTCAGAGAAATCAAAGAAAGAAAAACGAAAATTGAGTTTACTGTTCCTTGTCTGAAAACAGAAATTCAGAAAAACAGCAGCAGAGTCTGTTTTCAAAATTGAATTCTGAAGAATTTTCCAAATAAGTGCATCAGGACAACTATACCATATTGAAGTATGAACTTTGGACTATAAGCTTTGGGTGTTGTTGGCCAGGAACATGGAAGGGAACAATTTCTAAATGCAGCTCAAAGTCAGCACATTGTCACAGTTGACTGTCACTGAAAATGGTTAAGTCTGAAAACCAACAGCATAGGGTCGACTTTGGGCTTGAATTCAGAGCAATGTAGATTAAGAGGGGTAGGTGTTCTTGAGCAAAATGGAACCTTGGGATGTTGTAGAACACATTTGGGAAGAAGTTAGACTGAAAGAAGAGGAATTGGATCACAAAATTCAGCTCCAAAGTGAAGCAAGTGACACTGTCAGTTAACTGACGAGCTGAATATCAGTTTCAGTAAACTTCAGAGGAACCCGAGAAACAAATAAAAATTCAGCTGTATTTGATGATTATCTCAGGTCAGAGCAACAATAAAAGGTGAAGGGTTCGAGTTTATCTCCAACTTCTGTTAAGGCACTTGGGGACCGTTGGATTGAAGATCGGCCGTAATTTCGCTCTGAAGTCACGGGCGTTAGAAGAAGAAAAGAGGAGCGGTGACAGAGCAGCTGGACGTGTCGCCGCCGCCGTTGTCGGTCGCTCGCCAGCGCAGATAGCTAGGCCACCTCCTCACCACATAAGCCTATGGGTAGGCCACGGTGTCGCCCATGCGCGCGGTGAACGCTTGAATAACTACCGCTCCCGCGCCGCCGTTTTCACTGCCGCTCTTTTTACCGCCGCCAGCGCCTCTTCTGTCAAGCACCGCCGCCGAGCAAAATTCCACCGCCACGCCTCACCTCCCGTCGATTCCTCTCGCCCACTCCTCCACAGACACCCCAGCTACACCCCAGCCAAGTTGTTGTCCAACATCCATGCCGGAGTAACCATGCTCGCCGTTGTTTCTGTCCGCCGTCGCCGTGCCGTCCGCTCACGGTGAGCCCTACCTTGCGCTGCTCCCCTTCCTTCTTAAGTAGTCGTAGGCAAGTCCTTAGGGTCCTAGGATGGTGTAGGAGTAGTTATTCGAGTAGTTTGTGTCATCGTCGTGAGTAGTCGCGACCGGCCGGAGGTGTCGCCGCCCGTCGCCGTGGAGGGAATGGCTCCGACCGTCTCCCGAGGAGCTGTTGCCCCGCACGGGTGTATGAAGGTGTAGATGTGCTGTCCTGACCCAGCTTCGCCGCCGGTGGGGCGTCGGCCGGCGAGTCGCGCCGCCCCCTGTTACGCGCGCGTGTTTTGGCGGGAGGAGGAAGAAGCGTCTGGGCGCTCGGGCCCGCACGGCAGTGAGAAGGGAGAGGGGGAGAAGGAGGCCGGGAAGGCGCGGCCGGTTGTTGGGCCGCGGCCTTGAAGCCCAGTGACGCGCGCGCGGTCGACCGGAAAAGAAAAAGGCCGGAGGCCCAGAGCAGCTAGCAGGCCGCACTCGCGAGAAAAGAAGAAAAGAAAGGATGGGCCGTTGGGCCGAAGTCAGACCGGGAAGTGAATAGGAAAAAGAAAACGGCCCACGGGGCCCGTAAGAGGAGAAAGAGGCCGGCGGGTAGAAAGGAATAGGGATAGGTGGGTCCGCACCGTGGGGCCCAGTGCGCATGAGAGGGGGTAGAGTTAGGCGGAGTAAGAAAAGTTTTTCCGGGTGATTTTCGGGAAAATTAGATTTCCTTTAGGAAAGTAATTAGTTTAAATCCGTTTTACACCATTTAAATCACAGAAATTTCTAGGAGTGTTCAAAATTAGTGAAACCAATTTTTTTAGGCTTGTTTTATTTTCCTTTATGCATTAAAATTTTTACACCCTAGAAAAATGATAAAAATTCGGGTATTTATTTAATGCCTTCCTTTTAAGGTAATTAAATAAATACTTAATATTTATAAAATGTATAAAATATGAATAACATTTTCTTAATCACAAATTATTCTTAACTCATAGGAAATTAGGTTTCCAAGTTAGAAAATAATTATAACTTTTTCTAAAGATAAAAGAAAAAGCTATAAGGAGGGTTAAGTAAGAAAAATAAAATTGTGGGTTAATCTTTTTGGGTTTATGTGTGTTGGCTTGCAACTTTATCATGATAGGTTGTATGGTCCTTGTTGGCTTGCAACTTTATCATGAAAGAAAGTTGTATAGTCTTTTATTCAAAATTTTGCATTTCTAACCCCTGCATGTATTATGCTATAGATCCCGAAGCACCAGAAGGAGAATATTTGGAATTTTTAGAAGGACCTTCGGAGTTCGAAGAAGTTTTTGAGTTATTCCCCTGTGAAGCCAACCCGTCAGAGAATACTAACTTTTTAAGCGAACAAGGCAAGCCCCGGTGCATTTATACCTATCTATTTTGAAGTCGTTATTTCATGTGTCTAATTATCGGTTACTTGCTTTATGTATGCACTAAGTCTAGGAGTTGCTTGAAACCTATTCTTGTGTATGATCATGCCTTGTTTTAAGGACATCTTTGCCACTTGTTCAAACCTTAGAAGATAACCCAAGTCTAGAAATGCTTAGTTGCTTAAATGCTTGGTTTACCAACCTTAAGGAAAACTTTGAGTCATACATGTTGCTTATGGAAGATAACTTGGAAAGTTGAAAGCAGACAGAAACTAGAGGTGTAGTTCTGTCTGCTAGATTAATTTGGTTAAGGCCCGATTCATTGTCTTAACCTTTGATCAAGTGATAAGCATCTGATCACTTACTGGGTATGGACCAGTAAAGCCCAGTAGGTTAGTAAACTCTATGATCAGGAATACTTCGTACCTGCGCTTGACGTGCTGGAGATTGGCAGGGGTGTAGCCTGAAACTCACATGGTGATCGGGCCAGACGTGGGGTCCCATGTGGGGGTGCATCCCTGGGTCCGGGTAGTCCTATTCCTAATCATTGATTTTGCTAATCGAGAGGTTGTTAGATACGACCTGGACAGTCGTATAAAGCTGGTGATCAGGGTACTCTCCTGCAGGATGTAAATGGGTCCAGATCACCGCAATTCTCGGTTATGAATGCACTTGATCACTGTTAAGCATCGTAGTATCAATTCATGCTATATATATATCTTTCTGTTAATATTTGATGTATGACTTAACATCGATGGTTGTTTTTACTTTCTGTTATCATTTAGAATGGTTAGGTAATAACTTAACCCAAATAAAAGATAAAACTAAGGCATTACTCATAGTAAGCTTTTCGGCAAAAGTTATGTTGGCCAAAACACACCCAAAAGCTAGCATGCATTCCAAAGAAAACTATTATATTGGTTAGTCGGGTAAGACTTGATGAGTACCCCGTACTCAGGGTTTTCCCTTGTGGCTATCTTTCAGAAGCTCCGCAGGAGTCTACAGAGGAGGAGACCCCGAAGTCCTAGGGTATTGTCCTGAGTCTCACAATACCCCTAGAGAAGAAGTTTTACATGCACCTCTTCTCCTGAACTGTTTATGTTTAAATCTTAGAACTCTGTCTAACACTGCACCGCTAAGTTTGCTTCAATCTATGTTCTGTAATAACTCGTACCTTCTATATGAATGTAAAAATGTAATGTTTGTTGATGTTATCCCATCGCGGATACTATCCTGATGTATGTCTATGAGACACGTCGTGGATCCTTCGAGGAGTCCTAGGGACACTCGACGGACTACCGGACTTATGCTGTTTTAGGTGCGTTTCGGATAATTGCTGTTCCGACAGCGATTAGGCGCACTTAAACCAGCTTAAGTTGGGCGGTTCCGCCACAATGCGCAAGCTGTCGGTGTTTTATACCCAGCAATATACCAAGGGGTATCTCGAGGTAGTAGATTGGTTGGTGGGGGATCGCCGGACCTGGAACATCGAAGGTAAAAGCGAGGAAACAAGACACGAATATATACAGGTTTGGGCCGCCAGTGTAGTGTAATACCCTACGTCCTATTTGGAGTGTTGTATATTGCGCCCTGAGCTTGGGTGTTGTGTAGCCTGGTTATTAGCTATTGATGATGATTCTCTATCTGCCGATCTAGGTATCCCTGACCTCCTTTATATACTCTAGGGGTCAGGATTACTAGTCGGTTACAAGGAGTAGTCTTAGTAAGATTACATGGTATGAGTTCTAGTAGGATTACATGGTATGAGTCCTAGTAGAATTACAGAGGAATCCTGGTAGGAGTATGTTTTCTTCCTTCGTTGCGGGTACTGGGGATCTATCCCCGACACCGGCCGTCGCTTGCACGGGGATGCGTAACTCACCATCTCAAGCCTCCAGAGGCATTGCCGGATCTGGCCCCAGCTCCAGCGTACATGGGAAGGTGCAGCAGGAGGAGGACGACGCGGGCAGTAGCTCTACAGAGGCATCGAATTCGGGAGGGAGATGAGTGATGGGTGCGGCGGCGGCAGCAGCGGGGAACGTTGGTTTGGTGGGTGGGTAGGGGAGAAGGGACGATAAGTAGCCAACAGGGGCGGCGACGAGGCCTGCGTGGACCAGGCGCTTCTTCCACGGAGCCGGTGACGGCAGCATCATGGACACATGGGAGGAGAGGAGAGAGAGAAAGTTGATGACATGTGTGTCCTACATCCATGTGTCATCCACGTCAGCAAATCACCCTTCAAAATAGGTGAATAGCCAAATGTGAATGATTTTGTTAGATTCCTGGTTTTCGAGTTGGATGACCAAAACCATTCAGGTATGGTCAAAAATGGATTTTTTTTCTTTTTATTACTAGCAAAATGAGGAACTACACATGCATTACAGAATTCATTTCACTTTTCATGCCATGTCCATATGAATAGGTACACAATCTCTGACAACTACCCCGAAAAAAATCTCTGACAACAAACTTTGTAGCATCCACGGAGAAAAAAGTATCTGCGCCTGAAAAGATATTGCGGGAATACAACACGATGTATTGCAACTTTCTGCAAACCTCCACCTTCTGAGGAATACGTGGCTAGAACTTTCATCAAACTAATAAACACAGAGTTTCCTGCATCAATAAAAGAGAAGCATTTTTTCCGATTTCTAGCAAAATGAGGAACTACATGCATTACAGAATTCAACTGCATACACACATTTGCATCATGCTGGAAGATACTGAACCCTATAGGATGCATGGACCTTGACAGATATTGCTTTCAGTCATGAGAATATGCACAAACGTGCTTTGCTGAACAGACAGGAGGAAAGAACAGAGCAAGAGGAAATTAACTAAGGACCGAGCCAAGCAACTGTATAACTTGCCTAAACATAAACTTAGATCTCAGCTCATGGACCTTGACAGATATTGCTTTCAGTCATGAGGATATGCAGCACAGGTAGAAATTACCCTACGATGCATGGCACCACAAATATAGAGCTCAACTACTTTTAGCATACCCGTATCATCAGCCACTATTCAGTTAACAATCCTCTTGATTTTTCTTATTGTTCGTGTTGGTGTGTAGTGTCCTTTGCTAACAAACATTCTGATTTGCCTGGATACGAATAACCAACGACAAACCAAATCAAGAGCTGAGATCCATTAAGAATAGGTGTTCTGTTTTTATGACCGTAGGCACGAACCAAATAGGCACATGCTAACATGATCCAGCAGACAAATAAACTGTTCCTTGAGGATTAGGTTGGCTTCACAGTGTAGCTGGAACATCACATTCATTTGTCGATGGAGCGTACCAAACCCCTTAAAACATGCACTCCTATATGCTGTATTGGATGGATCTCTAGATGGGTCAGATCAGTTCTGAAAGAAACTGGAAGCGATTTTTAAGAAGGGATTCATTAAGAATCCGATGATATCGCGACCCCAGCCCCGCCACGATATATGTGGCTAAAATTAAGGTGTTTAGTTTGGTGTTGCAATTTCACACGGACGCGAAGATAAGATTGATCTCATCTAAAAACTCATCTCCTCCCCGTATCTCTTGATTTTATCCCCAAACCGTCAACAGCAACTCCCCTGCTTTCACGCCTGGATCCAACAAACGCCTCCACAATGCCGCCTTCGACGAAGCCGCCGGCCGCGCCCTTCCTGCCCGCCGGCGCCGTCCTGCCAGCGCCACGCTCTGAATCGGAGGCCACAGGCGGCAAGACGCTCCTGATGGACACCGAGAGCTACTCAGATGCCAAGAAGCTCCCCAACAGCAGATGCATCAGGTCCCCCAAGCTTGACGCCGGCGGCCGCTCCGCTGGGGTGAAGCGCCTGGAACCATCTTCCAAGGCGGCCGCGGCACCAGTGTCGGGCCTGCATGCGGACATCGCCGGGCTCCTCGTGGCAAAAGAGGGGAAGGACGTGGATTTCGAGGTTGGCGGCAAGATGTTCGCCGCGCATAGGTGTGTTCTCGCTGCCCGATCGTCAGTCTTCAAGGCTGATTTGTTCGGCCCGGCAATCGAGGAAGACACTACTTACATACGCATTGATGACATCATCCCAGAAGCATTTGACGCCCTGCTGCACTTCATATACACGGACTCACTGCCAGAGATGAATCTGCACGCAGTAGAATTGATGGCGCAGCATCTGCTAGTGGCGGCGCAACGGTATGATCTGAAGGATCTGAAATCAATCATGGAGAACAGACTGTGCAGTCAAGTTGACGTGACCACAGCGCTGTGTTCGCTGGTGTTGGCAGAGCAGCACAAGTGCTCCATGCTAAAGAAGAAATGTCTCGATTTCATTGCTTCAGGTGAGAATGCAAGGAAGGTCATGGAGAGCAACGGTGCGGAGGATCTAGTGAAGACTTGCCCCTCAGTTGTCCGGGATCTCATCATCAAGGTTTTGAATGCATCACGCAGCCAGCTTGGCTTCACAAAGATCATATTTTACGTTGCTGTTTCTATTGGCATCCTGAATCTCAATTCCGTTTGTTTTCTTAAGCTTATCTCGGTCGTCCTAATGGTCCTACTAGTGTTTGTTCGTTATCACGCTTAGCCCTGGTCCTGTTATTGTTACTTCATAGAAATTATTTTATTGTTATTTAGAGGAAACTCAGATCTGGTTGATTTGGATATGTGGGAGAATAAAGTTACATGATGCAATGAGATATCAGTGTTGCTCCTCGACTGCCTATTTTTCTATAGTATATTACTATTATCATGTATTTAATGATATTTGTTCGCATTAAATAACTATAAAAGAGTTCGAGTCCTTCCCGGAGCGAGGACACAGAATAGTGAAGTTATTCAGCGTTTTTTAAAGCATTTCTGTGCAGTCTTACTTCCTCCGTTCTATTTATAAGAAGCGATATGATGTGTCACGGTCTCCCAAATTAAACTTTAACCATTCATTCTATCATACATTATATTTTTTATACTTATAAACTTATAATTATCGGATAGTACATTTGATTACAAATTTAACTGTGCATATCAGGTTTACATTAAAAAATAAAAAATTGTGGGTGTAATTATTGGTAAAAGATTTTAAACTTAGAATCTTGATATGCGTGTGCATCTTATAAACATGAACGGATGGTGTTATGTGCATGAAAAAGTATGTTATATTTGTAGCTGAACCTAATTTCACATAGGGCTGTCCAATTCCTACTCCATTGGTTGCATGCCAAGAAAATTTTAGTGTATTCAAGAAAACCTGATAGATTCTTTCACCATTACACCACTAAACCTGATAGCTGACAAATAACATTCCCGTAGAGGTTCAAGGCATTACCAACTTATACATGCCTGATGCCTCTGGTGCATATATATAAGGCATTAAGTCCAGTATTTTGAAGGATGGTAACCTGTCCCCCTCTAAAATAATTGTCACTAAAACAGCAGACTCAGTCATCTGAAATGTCATGCCGTGTCTACATCAAAAGTTGAGGGTCTCACTAAAAAGGCAAGGCCCTACCTCTAGCTACCTCCATACAACAGTAGAGAATCAGGCATTCACTACTAGAGAACTGACTTTAGATCCCACCCCCTTTAATCTCGGTTTAATTTCGGCCCGGGAGAAAAGGGGGTATGCCACGGTAGGCTAGAATGGGACGCACCTTTACTCTCGGTTCTTTTTCTGCAACCGGAACTACATGCCACCCTTTAGTCTCGGTTAAAACGGCTAGTTACCGGGTACCGACGACGCCACCCTTTACCCCAGGTTGGAGCTACCAACCGGGATAAAAGGTTGGATCTTTTGTCCTGGTTGGCGTTACCAACCGGGAGTAAACACCAACCGGGACAAAAGCTCTAATCTTTTGTCCCGGTTGGATTTACCAACTGGGATAAAATATTATCTACAAGAGTTTCTTCATCCTCCACTCCTCCAGCCCGAGCCACTCCACTCCACAAAGACAGAGAAGCTCATCCTTTCCATGGCGCCGAAGCAAGTCTAGGGGAGGTGCTGCTGAATTTTTTTTCCTCATTTTCGTGGGGATTTCACTCATCCAAAGTATTATGAAGGTTAGCTACTTCATGCTCCATTCATTTATTGTTGTTAAGCTTGGTTTTATACTATAGAGAGGAAGAAAAATGAGTTTGTTTATTGTTAAGCATGTAGAAGATTTGTATTTATACATGTTTTTGAGCTACAATGTGATGAATAGTTTGAATGTGGGGGAGAATGGACAGTAAATGTGAGGTAGAATTGAGATTCTTTCAATTTTATGCATTAGGGAAAAATCAGAGTAAATGTGTTTTTAATATTCATACTTTAGTACTTTTCAGATAGAGGTATGGAATTAGCCATTTCTAGAATAAGTAAATGATGTGGGAAATATTGAATTTTTTAATAGTTTAGTTATTTGTAAATTAAATATGAGCTAAATAATTTGTGGTACATAGAGATGGATTTTTGATGCTGGATGTAGTGGCGATGGTGGGGGAGATCGTTGTTCCTCTCGCGGCAAGGGGAAAACCATAGTCGGCCCTCACGATAAGCTGAAGAAAATGAGTGCGTGGGAGAAAGTAATGCTTCGTTATTTGCAAAGATGTCATGAAGATGCTGTTGCGGCGGGTCAGGAACCTCCTTTTGGTGGTCGTTATGCTCCACCGCCAATCCCGGGTATTTTAGGTCCACTTATAAGTACTACCATTGCAGAAGGTACAAATAAACCACATGATGAGGCTGCGTCAGCGAAACCTTTGTCTTCGCTTCCCAAGGATACTTGAAGTCCTTCTAGATAGTACTTAGTGGATGGTTTGTCGTAGTGTATCATGTTGTTGTTACTCTCAAGTTTAAATTTGTGTATTTCTATGTAAACTTTTAGCAATATTCGAGTTTGTCGTAATGTATCATGTTGTTTGCTTCTGAAATTTTAATTTGTGTATTTCTATCTAAAATTTTAGCAATGTGATGGATAGTTTTATTGTAATCCATGCGCCCAATGCAGTAACTAGAAGTGCTATTCAAAGGCTTCCTGGGGGACCATTCACAGCCACTTGTTTAGATACGGTTTCATGCCTAATTATTTTGTTTGGAGCCATCACGGCGAAAAAGGGGTTGTAATGGAAGACGGTGAAGAGGAGGAGGATGATGACAACATTCCGGACTGCGTTGTAGGCCAAGCTTTTGCAGATACTACAATGGGTGAGGGAAGATGAGTTTGTAGAAGATGGCCATACTGATGACCTCGGTCAGATGCTTAGGGATGCACACAAAGATTACAAAACTTAGAAGGAAGCATCAATTTATGCAATGATAGATGATTACAGGAAATTCCTATACCCATATTGCTAAGGAGGCCATAAAGAGCTGGGTACCACACTAGAATTTATGCAATGGAAGGCCAAAAATGGCGTGTCCGATAAGGCATTAATGACTGTTTGCCCTCTAGGATTAATGATAGATAATAGTGATGTAGTAAAATAATTATTTAAGAAGGTAATATAACTAGTGTAGAATTAATGAGTCATTCAAACTTATTGTAAATATAATTGCTAATTAAATATATTTTTGCATGTTTGAAATATGTAAAGTTTTAATTTTTGCTTCATGAAATCTAGCGAAACCCGGCGAGATCCGATGCCTACAAGTTCCAACCGGCGAGAATAAATTTCCAAATAGAAACAAAAAGAAATAGAATAGAATTTATGACTAAATAAAACTTATTTTAAACAAACTTGCTAATTTAATATATTTTTGCATGTTTGAAATATGTAAATTTCTTATTTTTCGCTTCCTGAAATCTAGTGAAAATATAAATAGAATAAATTTCCAAATAGAAGCAAAAAGAAATAGGATAGAATTTATGACTAGTTAAAACTTATTGTAACCAAACTTGCTAATTTAATATATTTTTGCATGTTTGAAATATGTAAATATCTTATTTTTTGCTTCCTGAAATCCAGTGAAAACATAAATCGAATAAATTTCCAAAAACCAGTCGGGAGATGAAAAACAGGAGAAGGCCCCCATTTATCCCGGTTATAAAGTAGAACCGGGATAAAAGGGACTTTTCAATTCCCGCCTGAAAGTACCCATTTATCCCGGTTGATCATAAACCGAGATAAAAGGCCCCCCCTTTTATCTCGGTTTGTATTAGAAACCGCGGTTAAATGTCCTTTAATCCCGATTTCAGCTACAAACCAGGATAAAAAGGGGTCCTGTATAAAAAGTTATAGCATCTTCTACACTCCCCCTACCCAACACTTAGCAAATTTTTCACTCGTCGTCCTCGTCCTGCCCGTTGCCGGCCTCCGCCGTCGCCGCTCCCCGTCGCGGCCGCCGGCCCATCCTATTCACCGGCCTCCTCCGTCTCCGTCACTGCTGCCATCATCTTCACCCGCAATCATCGCCGGCCTCCTCCTCTGTCCTCGTCGCCGCCGCCGGCGCGTCCATCCCCGTCGCCGCGACCTCCGCACGTGCCCCTCATCGCGTGCCGGCTTCACCTCCTCCCCATCCTCGTAGACGTCCCCGTCGCCGCGACCGCCATCCCCGTCGCCAGCCGGCCGACCACCTCCCCAGTCGTCGTCGTGCGTCCTCATCGCCGACGCACCCACCTCCAACTCCGGATGTCCCCCCGACCCGAATTATTTTTTGAAATTTGGTAGATTACATACAATACATACAAAATAAATTTTGTATACATTTAGGCCCATTTAGATCATTGCAATTATTTGTGGAATATAGTTGTATACTTCTAATTAATGCTTAGAAATTAATTGAATTTTGGTACAAATGTTTACAAATTTTTGTTGAAATGCTTAGAGATTAGTTGAAATTTAGTACACTTTGTATATTACATTTTGTATGTTACATTTTTTATATTACATTTTGCATAGTACATTTGTATATTTCAAAAAAATTTGTTGAAATAAATTTTTTTTCATGGTTGTTCTATATGTGATTTCATGTACAAAGTAGTTGAGATCGATGGCAGACGACGAGGCTAGAAGGTATCTAATGGAGTGGATTATTGCTGGTGATAGTAGTTCCAACCTTCCCATAGCGTACACCGATGAAGAGGGTAGCCAGGCAGACATGTTTCTCAACCTGTCTGCTGATGGCAATGAAGAGCCCGAGCCCCAGCAAAATGTTACCATGGTAGAAGGTTCCGATGAGGTATAGATCATATTTTAACCCTCTCTATATATAATATATGATGTTATTCATTATGACTATGTACTAATTAATTAATGAATCTTGAACTGTTAGCCCTCTGAATCGATGAACCGTCGTCCGAAGCCCCAAGGTCGTTCCAAGGTGAAGACTGGAACAAAAAAGGCTATCATCATGTAAGTCACAGAAGAGGGCAGGCTGGTTGCTCTGCAAAAAGTGGCAACACAATACGTGAGTCAGATTGGGGAAATCGTAAGGGAGAACGTCCCCATCAGCATAAGGGAATGGAAGGGCAAAATGACTAATCCATACGCGCTCCAGGAACAAAAAAGAATATGTTGTGGGAAGAAGTTAAGAAACATTTCACATTTCCCGACGGATATATTGAAAATGATGTGAAAGCGTGGACACTGAATAAGATGGCCACACAATTCTAGACATTCAAGAAGATGTTGGATACCACCTACATTAAGAAGGGCTGAACTCTAGATTTTGCTGTGTATCCAAAGTGTAAGGACCACTGGGAGGCATTTGTACAATACAAGAGCACCGAAGACAGTAAGAACAAGGTCGCCCAAAACATAGGCAATGCTGGGTGGTAGGAGTACCATCATAAGCTAGGGCGAGGTGGTTACGCCAAAGCAATTCCCAAATGGAATCAGATAGAAAAAGACCTGATTGAGTGGGGTATCGTACCAGGAACAATTGATTGGCCTGAACGATCAAAAAATTGGTATTACACTCACGGAAGTGAGATAAACCTAGCTGATGGGATGCTGGTCTTCGATGACCTATTACGTGAAGCGGCCACAAAGCTTGACAAGATTATTAAAGATGTTAAGGATGGGACGTTGACGGTGTGCTGAGAGAATGATGAGCTCACAATGGCCCTCGGGAATCCCGAACACCCAAGACGTACCCGAGGGTTCGAGCTTGTTCCGTGGAAATTCGCATTCCGAGGCAACTTGGACATGTACACAAGCTAGAACCGAAGAAAGGAGCAAGAGGATGAGAGGTGGTGGCGCAGGATAGAATCCAAACTACAATCCCTAGAAGTAAGAATGCAGGAGGGAGGCAGTAGACGAATGGCCGATGCAGTTGGCAGCCCTTCTCAACACCTCGGGAGCAGCTATGTGTCCACAGGGCTCCCTGAGCCACATACGTCAGGATTACCCATGGAAGAGCAACTATTCCCTATGGATGCCATCACGCAACACACCACATGTGAGCTGCATACACCGATCGGCAACCTCAGCATTAAGGTACGTATATATACATAATATATATGCACCGGAGCCTCGGGAGTGCTTTGGCAATTTGAAGTTTAAGAACTTCATTTCTTTTATATATCCAGGTGGCGTACGGGAGTGCATTGCCAATCCTGCCAAATCATACATGCCATGGCATGGAGATTCCACCTGGCTATGCCAGTGTTGGCGTAGAGAGAATCCCTTATAGCCAATTTGAAGGCCTAGAGCTCGACTTCCCAGCAGGCGACGGGTCAACAACACTAGGAGAAGTGGTTCATGGGGTCATTCGATGGCGCAAACGCTACATCATCAAGAAGGCCAAAGAGGACGTCGCCGACCAGCTCCTGCAGAAGGACCTAGAGAAGGATGCACTAGCTGCGCGCATGAAAGGTATGCTGTGCTGACATGTTTTAATCAGTTTTGTCCTTGCAACCTTGATGCTGATGTAGACATGTTTGGGCAAGCAGATGCCGCGATGAGGGAGCAGAGACTCTAGCGGTACCTCAAGGAGTGCGTGGACTCAAATGGACGCCTTTAGCAAGAGCACGATACGGCGGTCAAGCATGAGTATGCGGTATCGCAGAAGCTGGCCTATGAAGCCAACACACCCAAGGAAACTGAGCGCTTCTTAGAGGCTGCTGTGAGTAATTTTTAGAATGATCAACGTGTGATTGCAGGGCTGGAGGTAGAGCTGGATGATCTGCGGAACGTGGCCGGCTATGTGAGGAACATGGTTCACCCAGAGGCCGACCCAACTGCACCGATGCCGCTGCTCGATCGACTGAAGACCGCACCTAGTCGGCTGAAGGCTCTGCTCATGGACATCGCGGTGGAGTGCGTGAAGAACGTCTTCGTGTTGCTGGTGACACACTTCCCATGGCTGCCCCTGGATCATGCTGCAACAGGTCTGTTATAGGTAGCTTCGTAATTCTGGGTGAAAGCTCTAGCGAGCTAACCATAGCTATCGATGCTATTTGGAGGGAGATTTTCCAACCACAGGAGCGGAGTGGGACCCATGACCACCGGGAAGTAGGCAACCATCTGGTCATAGGTGCCGTTGGCAGCTTTCACTAGGTAGTGTACGTCTTGAGCCAGATGGTGGGGTCAGAGCGACCATCATACTTTCATTGATTGCTGGCTTAAATGTGGCCAGCCAATCAACAGCCCTGAGGCGTGGAGTGAAGGCGACGAAGCCATCAATTGTTGTGTTGTCGTCATCATCATTGAGGTAGTAGTCAACAGGTGGAGCCTTGGGGCGTCTACCATTATCAGGCCTGGGCAGGTTATAAGTGTCTTCAGGGGCACCGTACATGTAATCATAGTCAACACAGCGGCGCATCTCATCTTCCTAACAACGGCAGTCTTCGCGTGTAGCATTGCAATTGAATCCAGGAGCACCGTAGTCGCGGTCGTACTCAACGCGGCATCGGAGCTCGTACTCACCACGCTTGTTGTGGCGGTTGTTGAGGTTGGGACGGAGGTCGCGGTGATTGTGGAGGTCGTGCAGCTCATCATGGAGATCTTGTTGCCAACCTGGTCGGTCGCGGTCCGCATCATCACCTCTCCTACCACGGGGGCGGTTGTCATTGTAGCCGTGCTGATGGTCGTTGTTGGCATTTTCATTGATGGGGTAGGTTGGTGTTGTCGTTGACGGGTGGGTTAGCGTTCCGCTCCACCACTTCTTCAGGAATTGGCTCCATCCGACCTCCAGCGCGGTTGCCTAGGCGGTGGTCGGATCTGCTATGCCCGGATCGGCTCCGAGAGTACCGCATAGCAGTAGACCGAGAGTGTGCGGGCCGGTTATTGGCCTACTCCTCGATCTGGGTGTTGGCGACTTAGAGTCTCACCCAGATTTGCCAAACTTGGTCCGAGTCTAGGAGATTTTCCAAGTGGGCGTACATAGCCCTCAGGTTGGCTTGTGGTATAGTGAAGACGTTGTGGTCAGCCTGTTCGAGGTCGGCTAGTAGATTGCGGGCACGTACAGGGCGCCTGCATTTCTCCCGGGCGCCGTCTTAGTCAGCGTTGTCGTGGTCATTGTGTGACAGTTGGCGTTGGTCGCCTGCTGCCTCTACGATAGCAGCAGGTTGCTGCTGGGTGTTTGCTTGCTCCAGTTGGTGTCGTGCCACGCGGTTTTGGTTCCTAGCATTATGGACTTCTTCCTGAGATTTCGTTTTGCCATCCTGGGGTGGCTTATCAGCGTAGAGCACAAAAGCTTCACGATCGGGTGTGGAGGAGTTGCTCTCATCATCGCTTCCATAGGGATTTGGCGTCAGGACGATGTGGGGCACCTAGAATTTACCACAGTTCGGAAACTGAGCGGGTTCGGGAGAGTCTCCGGATTGGATCTGGAAAAACCTGGTAAGGCTTGGTGGAGTACACAACAGCCAAGTTTCGCAGACCAAAGGGGACACGGGATGGACCCTATGCCGACCTTGTTGAACGTAGCACCGTAGACAGATCTATGCACTTAGCAATAGTGCTACTAATGCGATCTAGCCCTGCGATCAGGTCAGAGGGCATGGGTGGGCGGGCGATAGCGAGTAGATCTGGAACCCTCTCAGAGAGAGAAAGGTCATCGACTTGCTGGGCAAGTAGCGTGACGATCCATGGGTGGAGAACTTGTTCCGCCGGAGTAGGTCCAACAAAAGCTGAGCTGGCGTTGGACACCGAGTCGATGGAAGATTCCAAGTCGACGAAAGAAATAGTCGGATCGGAATCTGCCGGCATGGTCCCGAAGTGAATCTTGATCGGGTTGGTTATGTAGTCCTTCATTGCTCTTGGTGAAAACAACGTCGGGACGGGATGCCATCGAGGTCGCTAAGAGGATCTCACAACCATCCCTACCTGGCATGCCAACTATCAGATTTATAAGCCCGGCAGTCCACCAGGGGTTACCTAAGTGGTTGATTTGTAGGTGAGGACAATTGCAAAACCAAGAACTCGAAGGTACTCGCGAGAATACTAAGGACAAGAGGGTTTTAGATAGGTTCAGATCTCTGGAGAGTAATACCCTACGTCCTGTATGTGTGGATTGTATTGCTGGTATGAGATCGGATGCCCTCGGGAGGCTTCCTTGGCCACCTTATATATGCTGACGACCTAGGGTTAAAAGTCTATTTGAATCTAATCTACTCAATAGTTACATGGAAGGTAATCTGAGTCGGACTTCAATACGCGTCCTAGATATCTGAGCAGATTTAGACTGTCTTGTTGCCTTGACGTGTACTCCAAGTATCTTAATGTCCTCGATCTCCATCCACTTGGAGAAGGGGCGGTGCTAGTTGACGCCTAGGCCGCCGCCGCCGATGAACGTGGAGGGTACGCCACCAGGGATGGGAAGGATGGGGTCGAGCATCCATGAGGTGAGGGGAGGGGCTCCGCGTCCGCTTTGGAAAGGATCTCTAGATTGACCGGTGAGGCGAGTGGAGAGGCAGCGGTGATGGATGGAGAGGGGATGGGAATATGGGATGCGCAGCGCAGGAAAGCAAAGAAGCATGGGAAAGAGGGGCGTGATTGACAGGCTATGAGCGGGTACGCTGGCGCCTTCGTTGTGGATGTAGGACGATCTCGCGGAGGAAAAATTAACGGGGTGGGATGAGGTGGGTACGCAGGTGGGTAGAATTCTTTTACGGTGAAAAAAGAAACGATAAAAAGCAGAACCATTTTAGAAACTGTTGTTTCCACACCTCCTCAAAACTTTGGTACCCCTCCAGATCTGTCAAGTGGATCCTCTGTGAGGGTACGGGGGTGTAACTCTGAGTGAGAAGTGTTTTCAATTATTTTGGATCTTTATAGTATAGATTTCAATCTTTCTCAGACTAACTTTACAAAGGCTTAATATTTCCGGTTCCAATGTGCCAAACCCCCATCAGGCGCTTGAACAACAAAAAAGCCTTTTAGTACTCCATCAAGAGATACAATCAATTATACTATAACATGGAAGGTGCTAAAATAATTACTCCAAAGATTATATTTTTCGGTCAAAGATACTTGCTTTTTTATACACGGTAATCTGACACATATATTGTTACAGAGTTTGGACTTTGGAGTACCATATATATTAGCGTTCATGGATATGAAACCAACAAATTACAATGCCACATAATATCACACGGAAACGAAATCCGGAAAACGCGTAATAATATGCCAGCTTAAGATCGATCCTATCTCGACAGCCGGAACATGGAAACCTCTTCCCCCGTATCCGTGGATTTTAGCCCCGTCAAATCCTCAACAACGCATCCCCTTGGTGTCACGTCCCAGATCGAGCAATCTCCTGCCTCAGCTCTCGCCGCCATGCTGTCCTCGACGAACCCGCCGTCCGCGCCCGTCTCGCCCTGTCGGCGCTGACACGCCGCCGGCGCGGCGCTCGGACTCCGGTGTGCCTGACAAGATGCTGAGGATGGATGTCAACAGCTACTCGGCGACCAAGAAGGTACCCAACGGGCAACGGCTGCGGCATCAAGTCGCCCAGGATCGACGCCGGTGGGCTATCCTGGCGCATCGTCTTCTACCCCAACGGCATGCGACCCGGCACCACCGAATCCATCTCCCTCTACCTCCAGCTCGATACCGCCGCGGATGACGGCGGCGACGACGACGACGTCGAGGTGCTGTACCAGTTCATGCTGCCTGGGCCGGACCAAGGCCTACGATTTATGTCGGGCAAGGTCATGGCCACCTTCAACAGGCTGCAGCAGAACGCGCACGGCTTCAAGCGTTTCCTCACGTGACGACCTCGAGAAGTCAGGCTGCATCTCGAACGACTACTTCAAGATCCGGTGCGACGTCACTGTCTTGGCGACGACGCGCCGGCGAACGCCGCCGAGCGTGCAGGAACCGTCGCTCGCCAAGGCGCAGCCATCCAAACCTCGGCGCCCAACACCATCTTCCGAGGTGGCGGCGGAGGATTCAGGCCGCGCCCGGGGCAGCCAGCTCTTATGGCAACACTGCCGTCTAGGCAGCTGCAGGTGCCATCGGTGACGGCTGTACCGTCGGCATCTGGATTGCAGGGTTCATCGGTGTTGAGGGACATGTGTCTTGCGGCCCGCTGGAGCAGCAATCCATGGCGGATGTTCTGCAATCTTTCCTGCCCAAGGACCTCGGACGTCTCCTAGCAACAAAGGAGGGTGCTGATGTGGACTTTGAGGTTGGTGGCATGGTGTTCGCCGCACATAGGTGTGTTCTTGCTGCTCGATCGCCAGTTTCCAAGGCTGATTTATTTGGGCCGACAATGGAGGAAAACACTAGCTACATACGCATCAACGACATGAACGCAGAAACATTCCAGGCGTTGTTGCACTACATTTACACCGACTCGTTGCCAGATATGAACGATCAAGAAGTAGGGGCCATGGCTCATCATTTGCTATCTGCAGCAGATAGGTTTGATCTCCAGGGTCTGAAGTCAATCATGGAAAACAGGCTGTGTCAACGCACTAGCTACATTGGTGTTAGAGGAGCAGCACCAGTGCCACAAGCTAAAGAATTCATGTTTTAGGTTCATTGCTTGTCCCGAGAATGATAGGGCCGTCATGGCGACCGATGATGTGGAACATCTCACCAAGAGTTGCCCGTCCATTGTCAGAGAACTAGTCACGAAGATTTTTGATTCAAGGGAACTCAACAGTGGAAAGGAGATGGAGTAATTTCTTTATTATTGTTGGTATTTCCCAGATTACTTGTGCCACTTCATTTATGTTACTTGCATTTTTCCTTTATTTGCTGTCCTTCACCCAGTTATTCTCACTACTGGAAACCGAGATAATGCCGAGTGTTTTTATCTTTGCCGAGTGCAACCTATCGGGCACTCGGCAAAGGTCATGTTTGCCGAGTGTATCCACATATACACTCGGCATTCAAAATACACTCGGCAAACGTCTTGTGTCGAGTGTCACGAATGGAACACTTGGCAAACAACGACAACGACACTCGGCAAACAGAACGCACTCGGCAAATCTCTAACACGTGACTAGCACGCGCGCCAGCCGTTACGAAGCGTGCCGAACATTTGCACTTTGCCGAGTGCCCATTAGCGGCGGTTTGCCGAGTGTCCGTCCCAAGGCACTCGGCAAATTACACCCTTTGCCGAATGTTGCTCCAAAGGCACTCGGCAAAGTTTATTTTTGCCGAGTGTTTTCTGTAGACACTCGGTAAAATAACATTTTTTTTCTTCCCTGCCTCCAAACTTTTTCCACTCTCCACACACAATATGTGATACTACATGTTAAAATTTCGTATATTTGTGGATCAGTTTGCTATATTTAATAAATTTATAGCACAAATAGGATTTTTTTCGGTTACGGGTAAATTTGAACTGCAAGTGTTTGAAATAATGGAATAAGTTCAGTGAAAAAATCATTTTCATGTTAGTGAGTCCACTCTGGGGCTGTACCCAGAAAATGAAAAGAAATTTCGAACATCTTGGTCAGAAAATACGACCACGAACGTGTGGTGCAATGATTTTTAAATTCTAGAAAAAACAAACGAACTCTGAAAATCACGAGATTTGTCAAGATCTCATGATGTCATACATGGAGACTTTGAAAAAAAATTGAGAAGGTTTCGCACCTTCTGTCACGTACGACTCTTACAAACCGAGCATCTCGAGAGAAGGGTCTAGAAGTTCAGAATGATCTGTTAAGATTTGGAGTCAAAGTGACGATCGAATTAGAGTTGGACTTCAAAACTTTTTGTAGGCAATGGACAACATACATTGATCCCTTTTAAATTTTGCGAATTTTTCGTATCCTTTTGATAATTTTAATGTATTAACTTCAATTGTAGAATTTAAATTGAGATAAATTAAATTTGAGCTATAACTGCCTAAAATAATGGAACAATATTCGTAGAAAAATCAAATATGTATTGTTAAGTGAATTTGACCATGTTTTTCAAAGTACATCGAAAAAAATTTAGTAAAGCGTGTTAGGGAAGGTATTTGTACATGAAATATGAAAGAACTTTACCGAGTGCTTCACAGTTTGCCGAGTGTTACTCGGCAAACTTAGTGCATGGGCCCACCATAGCGCATATACCGTTTCCAATTGGTTAAAAAAATATAAAAAAAAGTGTTTGCCGAGTGTCCTGGATGTGGGCACTCAGCAAAATAATGTTTCCCGAGTGTTTTGGATCTTGAAACTCGGCAAACACTGAATCCTATCCACAGCGCCCGCACAGTCACCTCACTCACTCAGAGCACTTTGCACACCTCGAGCTCCCTTCACCCACCGCTGCCCTGCCCCGTACCCGCCGCCACAGCACCCGCCGTCCCGCGCCTCCGGCGGCCCTCCCCCGGCTCCCCACCCGGCCTCCCTTCTGGCCCGCCACCGGCGTCGGCCCGGCCACCCCTCCCCTGCCCGCGGCCAGCTCCCCGCCCGGCCGGCCCTCCAGCCCGCCACCGGCACCGGACCAGCCGCCCCTCCCCTGCCTGTGGCCGGCTTCCCGCCCGGCCGCCCCTCCGGCCCGCTACCGGCGCCGGCCCAGCCGCCCCTCCCCTCCCTCCCCGGCCGCCCTTGCTCCGCTGCCCCGGCTCGTGGCCAGCGCCCACCCCCTGCCGGTTCTCGCCCCTCCCTGCCCACGGCTGGCGGCCTCCAAGGTAGGAAAATGTTGAAATTAGAAAAATTTACAGTAGGTGATTGATATTAGAAATTAGAAAATATTGAAAAGAATAGAGAGGTGGTAGGATGTGGTAGGATTTTTTCAGAAATTAGAGGCGTGAAATTAGAAAATTAGAAAATAGGGAGGTGGTAGGATGACTAGAGAGGTGGTAGGAATTTTTTTCAGAAATTAGGATGTGGTTGTCGGCCGTCGTGCCGTTTCTTTGGTGTGGATGTATTTGTCGGCCATCATGCCGTTTCTTTGGTGTGGATGTATTTGTCAGCCATCGTTCCATCTCTTGGTGAGATTGTGGTTGTTGGCCATCGTGCCGTCTCTTTGGTGAGAATGTGGTTGTCGGCCATCGTGCCATTTTCTTTGTTGTAGGTTTTGGAAACCTCCCCGTGCAGGGGAGCTGCTGCTGAAATTTTGACTTAACAGTACTATATTTCTTTACTTGCAGGAGAGGCTCACAAGGACCGTCCTCAACTCGTCACTTTGCAGGATAGCAAGGTGAGGCATCTTACACATCTCTTTCCGTTTGATGTTCGTATATCACGTAACCTAGTTAGGCGTCTCCTGTTCGAAAGAGATATGGTTGCAAATATGCAAATATTGGCATATCTATACTCGTATCTGTTTTGAATTGTCGACGTTTTTTGGACCGCCTGAGGATGTGTAGGTGCTGTTAGTTTCCATGCTCTACTCCGATCCGTGACAGAGTTTTGGCAGCACCTTCCTGTTGTTCTCCAGATACACAATCTCCGATCCTGGACATGTATTTGGAGAACAGCGGGGAGGTGCTGCCAAAATTTTGTCTCGGATCGGAGTAGGGCATGGAAACTAACTGCACCTACACATCCTCGGGTGGGATTAGGACCTATCCTCACCTTTTAGACAGTATAGGAACATGTAGATACAACGTGATTTTTTATATTACTCGCTGTTATGCTAGAGGATGGATGACCGTGAGTGGATGTACACGGGCCACTCTAGTCAGGATTCATTGACCAATGAATGGATTGAAAAGACCGATGCATTCTTGGAACGGGCGTTTGCTAGGGTCAAAAGAGCTAGTGTCACTTGGTGTCCGTGCAGTAGATGTGCAAACATGCGTCGAAAAACTAAGCTAGAAATGGGCAAACATCTTGTGAAGAACGGATTTACGTCAGACTACACCAGGTGGATCTACCATGGTGAAGCCGATCGTGGGAGAGACGAAGTGTTGAGACAACGCATCGAGGAATATGATGATGATGCCGGGGTGGGAGACATGTTAAATGACTATCATGAAGCACAATTCGATGAGACACGTAGGGAGGAGGAGCTAGAGGCTACCGCAAAGGCGTATTACAACATGTTGTCTGTGGCACAGCAACCCCTGGACGGTTATACCAAGGTTTCTCAACTGGATGCCATTGCACGCCTAATGGCCGTGAAGTCCCAGTTTAGCTTGAGTCGAGACACCTTCGATGTTATGCTAACTGTTTTTGGCAGCCTGCTCCCGGATGATCACATCTTGCCAAAGAGCATGTATGAAGCACATAAACTCCTTTGTGCACTTAAGATGCCATACGAGCAGATACATGCTTGCTCGAAGGGATGCATCTTATTTCGGAAAGAGTATGCGGAAGCTAAGTACTGTGTGAAGTGCGAGTCGTCTAGGTTTTTGGAGGTAGACTCTGGTGATGGTCAGAAGAGGCAGCTCGCAATCCCCGTAAAAATCCTACGGTACCTTCCTTTCATACCGAGGATCCAATGGCTTTACATGACAGAGAAATCCGCGAAACAGATGACATGGCACCAAAACGGACGTCGATACAATCCTGAGAAGCTGGTACACCCATCCGATGGTGAAGCCTGGACAAGATTTGATGTGATTTATCGTGAGAAATCTCTAGAGGCTCGTAATGTACGTGTTGTGTTGGCAACAGATGGGTTCAATCCATATGGAATAGCGGCTGCCCCGTATACCTGTTGGCCCATATTCGTTATCCTCCTGAATCTCCCCCCTAGCATCCTTTTTCAATGATAGAATATATTTTTGTCATTGATAATTCCAGAGCACCCGGGGAATAATATGAGTGTGTACATGGAGCCTTTGATTGATGATTTGGTCTGTGCTTGGGAGGAAGAGGTATGGACTTACGACCGAGCTACAAAGACAAAATTTAAGATGCATGTTTGGTACCAGTACTCCCTGCATGACTTGCCGGCATATGAGATTTTCTACGGGTGGTGTGTTCATGGGAGGTTCCCATGCCTAGTTTGCAAGGCTTCTCTGAAGTTCACTTGGTTGACGAAGGGTGGCAAATATTCTTCGTTCAACAAACATCGACAATTCCTCCCTCCTGACCATCCATTCAGACAAGACATTAAAAACTTTACGAGAGATGTCGTAGTTGAAGACCTTGCACCGCAGATATTGACAGGAGCCGCGATTTGTGCTCAGTTAGACGCTCTTGAGCTTAATAATAATGAAGGTGGTTTTGTGGGATATGGCGAGCAACATGCTTGGACTCAGAAGTCGTGCTTGTGGAATCTCCCCTATTTTCATGACCTTCTTCTTCCGCATAACATAGATGTAATGCACACTGAAAAGAATATCGCCGAGGCAATTTTTGGGACAATTATGGACATTCCTGACAAGACAAAGGATAATGTTAAGGCTAGAGTAGATCAAGTGAGGATATGCAATAGACCAAAGTTAGACATGGCGCCTCCCAGATCCGGCAAGTCGTGGAGGAAGCCTAAGGCTGATTTCATCCTAACGAGAGCACTGATGGGTATGCAGTGAATTTGAAGAGGGGAGTGATCTTAACTACTATGCGAATCAACGTCCTGAAGAGTCATGATTACCACATGTGGCTTGAGCGCCTACTTCCGGTGATGGTTCGAGGATATGTACCTGAGCATGTCTGGCAGGTGCTAGCGGCGTTGAGCAATTTCTTCCGCCAGCTTTGTGCCAAAGAGTTATCTCATACCGTGATTGCAGAAATGGAAAGAATGACGCCTGTGTTGCTTTGTAAGTTGGATAAAATCTTTCCACCCAGATTCTTCACGATGCAGCATATGATTCTTCACCACCCGTATGAAGTAAGAATGGGGGGGCCTGTGCAGGGTCGTTGGTGTTATTCAATTGAGAGATGTCAAAAGGTTCTACGAACTAAATGTAAAAATAAATGCAAAATTGAAGCATCCATTGCAGAGGCATATATTTTGGAGGTCTCAAACTTCACAAAAAAATATTATGCTAACGACCTTCCTAGCGTGCACAATCCACCCCCGCGTTACAATGCTGGCGAAAATGAATCGAGCCTTAGCATTTTCCGAGGGCAACTCGGAAGTGCAAGTGGTGCAACCCCCAAGACCTTGAAACATGAAGAGTGGTGCATTATCATGTTGTACGTGTTGAGTAATCTATCAGAAGTGGAACCGTATATGCTGTAAGTTATCAACAACATTATTCTCAAGTAGTCACTATTCTATGTGCAACTATTCATTTTTTCTCGTTGGTTTAGGGAATTTCATCGTCAATTTTGGCGTAAATCAAGACAACCTACCCCGCAACAAACTGATACCCTTCTCAGAGAGGGTGTGGGAAATGGAAGACCCAATTTCATTTCTTGGTTCAAATAGAAGGTTCAATCCATTTTAGCTCGTACTTAGTATGATATTACAATTTGCTCGTACACGTGAATAATATAATGAACAACCCTACTTGAACTTGCGGGGCCAAACTGATGCGTCTATGAGTGTCGAGTTGAGACAGGTTGCTAATGGTTGTGACTATAGGGTCAGGTCATTTACCGGTTATGACATGAATGGATATCGCTTTCACACAATAAGACACGAGCAGAGTCGGCCCAATCAGAGAACCACAAATATTGGAGTTTTCATGCCAGGCTTGGATGGTGTTGAGTACTACGAAGTAATTGAAGAAATATACGAACTCAAGTTTCATGGTTGCAAACCTCTTAAGCCAGTCATATTCAAATGTCATTGGTTTGATCCTGTTGGAGGTATGCCATAGAGGCAATCATAGAGATGATGATATTACACTTGTATCCATGTTTGATATTATGTTCATTGAATATCCATTAAAGGTACTTGAATTGATTTGCAATTATATGAATTGTATGTGAAACTCTTTACTTGTATGGTTATTCTAAAGTTGTCCCTAGTCGGAGTTCATGTGAGGACACACATGAATATTAGACTAGCACATGTATTAGTTGATGACTATGTTTCACAAGTCATGGACATGGAGATGTTAAACTAATAATGTGGGCACATGTGGAGACATGTGCTAGGACTGACCCAACACGAGAAGTAGTTCTCGCTTTACACAACAAGTACGCTTTATCCTTAGACCTGAGATTGTCGCATGTACTCGAGATGTGAATCGACTCACTTAGGGGCTATCAAACGCTACACCGTAACATCTTAGAAAGACTCAGTGTCCTTCGACTGCTGATGAGCGGGATCGCATGAGTAGAATGCCATATGCCTCGGCTATTGGATCGATCATGTATGCAATGATAAGTACTCGCCCAGATGTTTCATATGCGCTGAGTATGACAAGCAGACATCAGTCTGATCCGGGTGAGAGTCACTGGACAGCGGTGAAAAATATTCTTAAGTACTTGAGAAGGACTAAAGATATGTTCCTCGTCTATGGAGGTGAGGAGGAGCTCATTGTAACAGGTTACACTGATGCTAGCTTCCAAACCGACAGAGATGATTCAAAGTCACAATTAGGATTTGTGTACACGCTAAATGGTAGTGCTGTTAGTTGGAAGAGTTCCAAGCAGGAGACGGTGGCTGATTCTACGATAGAAGCCGAGTACATTGCAGCTTTGAAAGCCACGAAGGAGGGTGTTTGGATAAGGAATTTCCTTATTGAGCTTGGTGTGTTCCCGAATGCATCCAACCCATTGAATCTCTACTGTGATAACAATGGGGCAATTGCACAAGCAAAGGAGCCAAGGAATCACCAGAAGAACAAACATGTAATGCGGCGATTTTCATCTCATTCGAGACTTCGTTAACCGGGGTGAGATCAAGATATGCAAAATACACACGGATCTGAACATTTCTGATCCATTGACAAAACCACTCCCGCAGGCTAAGCATGATGCGCATGTAAGAGCTATGGGTATTAGATACCTTCTAGATTGACTCTAGTGCAAGTGGGAGAATGTTGGAGGTATGCCATAGAGGCAATCATAGAGATGATGATATTACACTTGTATCCATGTTTTATATTGTGTTCATTGAATATCCATTAAAGGCTACTTGAATTGATTTGCAATTATATGAATTGTATGTGAAACTCTTTACTTGTATGGTTATTCTAAACTTGTCCCTAGTCGGAGTTCATGTGAGGACACACATGAATATTAGACTAGCACATGTATTAGTTGATGACTATGTTTCACAAGTCATGGACATGGATATGTTAAACTAATAATGTGGGCACATGTGGAAACATATGCTAGGACTGACCCAACACGAGAAGTAGTTCTCGCTTTACACAACAAGTACGCTTTGTCCTTAGACCTGAGATTGTCGCATGTACTCGAGATGTGAATCAACTCACTTAGGGGCTATCAAACGCTACACCGTAACATGGTAGTTATAAAGGTAGCTTTTGGGTTTGTCAGGAAGCATGCTGTGAGACATGGTCAATCAAGATGGGATTTGCCCCTCTCTGATTGAGAGTGATATCTCTGGGCCCCTCAAGTGATCAGATCTGAAAATGCACAGCCATGCTACTACGGTCAAGAGTTAACCTAAAAAGAGATTCCGAATCATAGGATCGAGAAAGAGCGGTCGGCTTGGAGCTAGACCAAATATCGTGAGGCAAAGGGAATAGCATGTACATAATGTTGTGACGGTTTGTCTGATATGATCTTTGTGTGCGTATAGGAGTTGGCACGTCTTGCTAGAGGCCGCTACCGACTATTGGGCCGAGTAGGAGTACTCGGGCCATGTCTATACGTATTCGAACCCATAGGGTCACACACTTAAGGGGCTGGAAGCCCAATTCGGATGTGATCCGAGTTGGATTAGATTTAGAAGTACTAATGGGCCTCGGACCCAGAGGCCCGTCAGGAACCTCTATAAATAGAGGGGTGGGGGCGCCCTAGGGTTTACACCTTTTTGGCGAAACACATCCGCTCCTCCCACGCCCTCACCTGTTGCAACTCGCGGATCTAGCAGTTTGGCTTGTGGTGCTTCCTCCCTGCACGTGTGGATACCTTGGAGGTGTTGCACCTACATCACTTGGACGTGCCACCGATGAGCCGCCGACGAGCTGGCGACGAGCCACGACGAGCCGACGACGAGCCACGGCACAAGGGCGATCTTGCTGCACGTGGACGAGCTGCTGAGGAGCTGCTGGACGTCGTCGTGATCGACTATCTTCGACTACGCTGATCGACTTCGCTGCATCGATGCGAATCTACATCTTCCACATCAGTGCGTCAAGTGGTAATCCCGTGATCCTTATACGGCAGTTTTCCTGGTTTACGCGGTAGAAAATTTTGATTTGCGCTAGTGTAGCCTACCTCGTATCCCAATAGATCCATCGGTTGTGAGAGGGACCCCTAATCTTGGGCTAGTCGAAATCCGACAATCATCCGTCTTACCAGGAGACGATGTGTATATTGTGCTCAACAGGCCACGCAATTTTATTACCTGTCATACCCGTGTCAAACTGAGGACCATCTTAAGGGTTGGGATGTTGTGTACAAGGTATCACCACATGGTAAATTACCTGTACCAAATAATGAAGATTACAACATAGACCTCAACACGTATGATGGAGAGTTCTTCTAAGAAGACAGGCTTGAAGGGAGTTCTGTGATAGAGTAACCGAAGGGATG